>NW_027039448.1:62500-65760 GCF_034236695.1 Oncorhynchus nerka | reverse complement strand
TCTAGCTGGCCCTTATAGACTGACAGGACAATGACAGGATATAAACAACAACAACAACATCTAGCTGGCCCTTATAGACTGACAGGACAATCACAGGATATAAACAACAACAACAACATCTAGCTGGCCCTTATAGACTGACAGGACAATCACAGGATATAAACAACAACAACAACATCTAGCTGGCCCTTACAGACTGACAGGACAATCACAGGATATAAACAACAACAACAACATCTAGCTGGCCCTTACAGACTGACAGGACAATCACAGGATATAAACAACAACAACAACATCTAGCTGGCCCTTATAGACTGACAGGACAATCACAGGATATAAACAACAACAACAACATCTAGCTGGCCTTACAGACTGACAGGACAATCACAGGGTATAAACAACAACAACATCTAGCTGGCCCTTACAGACTGACAGGACAATCACAGGGATATAAACAACAACAACAACATCTAGCTGGCCCTTATAGACTGACAGGACAATCACAGGATATAAACAACAACAACAACAACAAACATCTAGCTGGCCCTTATAGACTGACAGGACAATCACAGGGTATATAAACAACAACAACAACATCTAGCTGGCCCTTATAGACTGACAGGACAATCACAGGGTATAAACAACAACAACAACATCTAGCTGGCCCTTATAGACTGACAGGACAATCACAGGATATAAACAACAACAACAACATCTAGCTGGCCCTTACAGACTGACAGGACAATCACAGGGTATAAACAACAACAACAACAACATCTAGCTGGCCCTTACAGACTGACAGGACAATCACAGGATAACAACAACAACATCTAGCTGGCCCTTACAGACTGACAGGACAATCACAGGATATAAACAACAACAACAACATCTAGCTGGCCCTTATAGACTGACAGGACAATGACAGGATATAAACAACAACAACAACATCTAGCTGGCCCTTATAGACTGACAGGACAATGACAGGATATAAACAACAACAACAACATCTAGCTGGCCCTTATAGACTGACAGGACAATGACAGGATATAAACAACAACAACATCTAGCTGGCCCTTACAGACTGACAGGACAATGACAGGATAACAACAACAACAACAACATCTAGCTGGCCCTTATAGACTGACAGGACAATGACAGGATATAAACAACAACAACAACATCTAGCTGGCCCTTATAGACTGACAGGACAATGACAGGATATAAACAACAACAACATCTAGCTGGCCCTTATAGACTGACAGGACAATCACAGGATATAAACAACAACATCTAGCTGGCCTCACAGACTGACAGGACAATCACAGGATATAAACAACAACAACATCTGGGCCCTTACAGACTGACAGGACACAATCATGATATAAACAACAACATCTAGTCAATTCTTACAGACTGACAGGACAATACAGGATATAAACAACAACAACAACATCTAGCTGGCCCTTACAGACTGACAGGACAAATCCACAGATAAACAACAACAACAACAACATCACATCTAGCTGGGCCCTTAGACGACAGGACAATCACAGGATATAAACAACAACAAACACCTAGCTGCCCACAGACTGACAGGACAATCACAGGATATAAACAACAACAACACAACATCTGAGCAATGGCAACAACATCAGCTACCTTTGTATAGACTGACATGCAGGACAATCATGATATAAACAACAACAACATCTAGACTGACAGGACAATGACAGGATAACAACAACAACATCTAGGGCCTTATATAAACAAACAACAACAACAACTAGCTGGCCCTTACAGGACACAATCACAGGATATAAACAACAACAACAACAACATCTAGCTGACAATGACACAATCACAGGATATAAACAACAACATCTAGCTGGCCCTTAAGTAGACTGACAGACAATCACAGGGCATAAACAACAACAACATGCTGGCCCTTACAGACTGACAGGACAATTACAGGATATAAACAACATCTACAGACTGACACAATCACAGGGTAGCTGGCCCTTATAGACTGACAGGACAATCACAGGATATAAACAACAACAACATCTAGCTGGCCCTTACAGACTGACAGGACAATCACAGGATATAAACAACAACAACATCTAGCTGGCCCTTACAGACTGACAGGACAATCACAGGATATAAACAACAACAACATCTAGCTGGCCCTTACAGACTGACAGGACAATGACAGGATAACAACAACAACATCTAGCTGGCCTTACAGACTGACAGGACAATCACAGGATATAAACAACAACAACAACAACATCTAGCTGGCCCTTACAGACTGACAGGACAATCACAGGATATAAACAACAACAACAACATCTAGCTGGCCCTTACAGACTGACAGGACAATCACAGGGTATAAACAACAACAACAACATCTAGCTCTAGCTGGCCCTTACAGACTGACAGGACAATGACAATCAACAACAATATAACAACAACAACAACAACAACATCTAGCTGGCCCTTACAGACTGACAGGACAATCACAGGATATAAACAACAACAACATCTAGCTGGCCCTTACAGACTGACAGGACAATCACAGGGTATAAACAACAACAACAACAACATCTAGCTGGCCCTTACAGACTGACAGGACAATCACAGGATATAAACAACAACAACAACATCTAGCTGGCCCTTACAGACTGACAGGACAATCACAGGGTATAAACAACAACAACATCTAGCTGGCCCTTATAGACTGACAGAACAATCACAGGATATAAACAACAACAACAACAACATCTAGCTGGCCCTTACAGACTGACAGGACAATCACAGGATATAAACAACAACAACATCTAGCTGGCCCTTACAGACTGACAGGGCAATCACAGGATATAAACAACAACAACAACATCTAGCTGGCCCTTACAGACTGACAGAACAATCACAGGATATAAACAACAACAACAACACACATCTATAAACAACAACATCTGCTGGCCCTTACAGACTGACAGGACAATCACAGGATATAAAAACAACAACAACATCTAGCTGGCCCTTACAGACTGACAGGACAATCACAGGATATAAACAACAACAACAACATCAACAACAACAACATCTAGCTGGCCCTTACAGACTGACAGGACAATCACAGGATATAAACAACAACAACAACAACATCTAGCTGGCCCTTATAGACTGACAGGACAATCACAGGATATAAACAACAACAACAACAACTGACAGGACAATCATATAAACATCTAGCTGGC
>NW_027039448.1:0-57500 GCF_034236695.1 Oncorhynchus nerka | reverse complement strand
GAACCGTGCACTAGGTCTATCTATCAGTATAGGCAGGTCAGACACCAGACAGAACCGTGCACTAGGTCTATCTATCAGTATAGGCAGGTCAGCCACCAGACAGACAGAACCGTGCACTAGGTCTATCTATCAGTATAGGCAGGTCAGTCACCAGACAGACAGACAGAACCGTGCACTAGGTCTATCTATCAGTATAGGCAGGTCAGCCCCCAGACAGACAGACAGAACCGTGCACTAGGTCTATCTATCAGTATAGGCAGGTCAGCCACCAGACAGACAGAACCGGGCACCAGGTCTATCTATCAGTATAGGCAGGTCAGACACCAGACAGACAGAACCGTGCACTAGGTCTATCTATCAGTATAGGCAGGTCAGCCACCAGACAGACAGACAGACAGAACCGGGCACCAGGTCTATCTATCAGTATAGGCAGGTCAGACACCAGACAGAACCGGGCACCAGGTCTATCTATCAGTATAGGCAGGTCAATCACCAGACAGAACCGGGCACCAGGTCTATCTATCAGTATAGGCAGGTCAGTCAATTCCTTGTCTTGCAATGTTTCTCAACTTCATTAAAACAGAGGCTATATTCTATAGACAACAGAGTAAAGAGAAGAGGGAGGAGCGGGCCAGTCAGGGAGAGAGAGAGAGAGAGAGAGAGAGAGAGAGGAGCGGGCTAGCCAGGGAGGGAGAGAGAGAGAGAGAGAGAGAGGAGCGGGCCAGCCAGGGAGAGAGAGAGAGAGAGAGAGAGAGAGAGAGGAGCGGGCTAGCCAGGGAGAGAGAGAGAGAGAGAGAGAGAGAGAGAGAGAGCCAGCCAGAGAGAGAGAGAGAGAGGAGCGGGCCAGCCAGGGAGAGAGAGAGAGAGAGAGAGGAGCGGGCCAGCCAGGGAGAGAGAGAGAGAGGAGGAGCGGGCCAGCCGGGAGAGAGAGAGAGAGAGAGGAGCGGGCCAGCCAGGAGAGAGAGAGAGAGAGAGAGAGAGAGAGAGAGAGAGAGAGAGAGAGCGGGCCAGAGAAGCCAGCCGGGAGAGAGAGAGAGAGAGAGGAGCGGGCCAGCCGGAGAGAGAGAAGCGGGCCAGCCAGGAGAGAGAGAGAGAGAGAGAGAGAGAGAGAGAGAGAGGGGGCGGGCCAGCCGGGAGAGAGAGAGGAGCGGGAGCCAGCCAGGGAGAGAGAGAGAGAGAGAGAGAGAGAGAGCGGGCCAGCCAGGAGAGAGAGAGGAGCAGGCCAGCAGAAAGAGCCATGCTCACATGTCTTGGTGATCTGGATCTCTATTCCCCATAGTAACCTAAAGCCTCTTTTTACGTCTACTAACAACGTTCCCCAACCTGCCCATCGTCTAGTTAGGTTAAAACACGAAAAAGAACATGTGCTTTCGGTTCGGGATTTTTTCTAAATGTTAACGATGCCAATGTCGTTTAAACGTCACACCCCTAACACACAAACACACAAACATGCACGCCCGCACACACACAGTAAACACATTCCGCTGTCACTGCAAGCTGCCTGGATAGACTCCCTGCTTAGAGAGGAATACAGGTCTGATCAGTCTACTGTCTACTAGAGGGAGGGAGGGAGGGAGGGAGGGAGGGGAGGGAGGGGAGGGAGGGAGGGAGGCGAGAGAGGGGCGAGAGAGGGGGGGCGAGAGAGGGGGGCAGAGAGGGAAGGCGAGACAGCGAGAGAGAGACAGGGAAGGAGAGAGAGAGGAGAGAGAGGGAGGAGGAGAGAGAGACAGGGAAGGAGAGAGAGGAGAGAGAGAGGGGGAAGAAGGAAAGAGGAAGGAGAGAGAGTGGGGAGGGAGGGAGGGGAGGGAGAAGGAGAGAGAGTGGGGAGGGAGGGAGGGAGAAGGAGAGAGAGGGGGAGGGAGGGAGGGGAGGGAGGGAGAAGGAGAGAGAGTGGGGAGGGAGGGGAGGGAGGGAGGGAGGGAGAAGGAGAGAGAGAGAAGGAGAGAGAGTGGGGAGGGAGGGAGAAGGAGAGAGAGTGGGGAGGGAGGGAGGGAGAAGGAGAGAGAGTGGGGAGGGAGGGAGGGAGGGAGGGAGGGAGGGAGGGAGGGAGGGAAGGGAGAGAGGAGAGAGAGTGGGGAGGGAGGGAAGGAGACAGCGGAGAAAGAGAAAGCGGAGGATGGGAGAGAATCTGTAGGTTTAGTCTGACACCGGTTCACTTCCTATCAGAGACCCAACTCATCTACATACAGCACAGCCACACACACACACCTTCTGAACCATGTCACACTGTCACACACTGTCACACACACACACTTGTGAACCATGTCACACACACTCTGTCACACACACACTGTCACACACACACCTTCTGAACCATGTCACACACTGTCACACACACTGTCACACACACTGTCACACACACACACCTTCTGAACCATGTCACACACACTCTGTCACACACACTGTCACACACACTGTCACACACACACCTTCTGAACCATGTCACACACTGTCACACACACTCTGTCACACACACACTGTCACACACACACCTTCTGAATCATGTCACACACTGTCACACACACTATCACACACACACCTTCTGAACCATGTCACACACTGTCACACACACTGTCACACACACACCTTCTGAAACCATGTCACACACACTGTCACACACTCTGTCACACACACACCTTCTGAATCATGTCACACACTGTCACACACACTGTCACACACTCTGTCACACACACACACCTTCTGAACCATGTCACACACTGTCACACACACTGTCACACACACACCTTCTGAAACCATGTCACACACACTGTCACACACTCTGTCACACACACACCTTGTCACACACACACCTTCTGAACCATGTCACACACTCTGTCACACACACTGTCACACACACACTGTCACAACATGTTTTCTCCCCGTTAGCATTCTCAATAACATTTAACATTAAACTGTGTAATAAACCAGTAACTTGTGAGGCAACATTTGATTAGCATGTTGCTACGTAACACTGTGGTCACTAAGCAACGATCTGAGAGTTTTACTAACTACTGTACACAACAGGAATAGTGACTTGTTCTTAATCCCACTTATGTAATGACTCCATTATGGGATGGCAGGTAGCCTGGTGGTTAGAGGAGGCAGGTAGCCTAGTGGTTAGAGGAGGCAGGTAGCCTGGTGGTTAGAGGAGGCAGGTAGCCTGGTGGATAGGGGAGGCAGGTAGCCTGGTGGTTAGAGGAGGCAGGTAACCTAGTGGTTAGAGGAGGCAGGTAGTCTGGTGGTTAGAGGAGACAGGTAGCCTGGTGGTTAGAGGAAGCAGGTAGCCTAGTGGTTAGAGGAGGCAGGTAGCCTAGTGGATAGGGGAGATAGGTAGCCTAGTGGATAGGGGAGACAGGTAGCCTAGTGGTTAGAGGAGGCAGGTAGCCTGGTGGTTAGAGGAGGCAGGTAGCCTAGTGGATAGGGGAGACAGGTAGCCTAGTGGTTAGAGGAGGCAGGTAGCCTGGTGGTTAGAGGAGGCAGGTAACCTAGTGGTTAGAGGAGGCAGGTAGCCTGGTGGTTAGAGGAGGCAGGTAACCTAGTGGTTAGAGGAGGCAGGTAGCCTAGTGGTTAGAGGAGGCAGGTAGCCTGGTGGTTAGAGGAGGCAGGTAGCCTAGTGGTTAGAGGAGGCTGGTAGCCTGGTGGTTAGGGGAGGCTGGTAGCCTGGTGGTTAGGGGAGGCTGGTAGCCTGGTGGTTAGGGGAGGCTGGTAGCCTGGTGGTTAGGGGAGGCTGGTAGCCTGGTGGTTAGGGGAGGCTGGTAGCCTGGTGGTTAGGGGAGGCTGGTAGCCTGGTGGTTAGGGGAGGCTGGTAGCCTGGTGGTTAGAGGAGACAGGTAGCCTAGTGGTTAGAGGAGGCAGGTAGCCTAGTGGATAGGGGAGACAGGTAGCCTAGTGGATAGGGGAGACAGGTAGCCTAGTGGTTAGAGGAGGCAGGTAGCCTGGTGGTTAGAGGAGGCAGGTAGCCTAGTGGTTAGAGGAGGCAGGTAGCCTGGTGGTTAGAGGAGGCAGGTAGTCTAGTGGTTAGAGGAGGCAGGTAGCCTGGTGGTTAGAGGAGGCAGGTAGCCTAGTGGTTAGAGGAGGCAGGTAGTCTAGTGGTTAGAGGAGGCAGGTAGCCTGGTGGTTAGAGGAGGCAGGTAGCCTGGTGGTTAGAGGAGGCAGGTAGTCTAGTGGTTAGAGGAGGCAGGTAGCCTGGTGAGCCTTGCAGTCTTAGACTGGCTAACACTTGTTCTCAATGTGTGTGTGTGAGTGTGTACAGTAGGGTGTTTCCTGTGAATGACGTCTGTAAAACACACTGCTTTGTGACGGCTCCCTTCATGTGGTTCCCTTCCTACAGTTATTAGACCCACAAAAGTGGCTGTGATTTGGGGAACTGTGACGCATGTGTTGCGTATGTAGCGTTAGCAGCTACCGCTAGCTCCAACCACATCTGTTGTGTATTTAGCGTTAGCAGCTACCGCTAGCTCCAACCACATCTGTTGTGTATTTAGCATTAGCGGCTACCGCTAGCGCCAACCACATCTGTTGCGTGTGTAGCATTAGCAGCTAGGTTAGCGTCTTGGCTGACTAGGCCTAAAATGGGCATATTTTAACATTGTGTGAACATCACAAGGTTGGCTCTGCCAGCTGCCTTATTAAATGTTTTAGAGTCTATTTGTAAAATTACCCATCTGGCATGCTGTTATTATACTGTACTTTGTTTAAATGGCTTTGTGTGTGTCCCAATGACTCTAGTCCCTATGTAGTGCATTACTTTTGACCAGGACCTATAGGAAGGGAATAGTGGGATGCAGTCTTGTTTTTCCGATCCAGATACAGGCCTAATAATGTATTTATCTTAAATGCAAGAAAAATATTTTGAGATGTGAAGTGTTTTCCAACATCACATCTCCAAGCACTATCCAGACCCCTCTCCCCCTCCAAGTACTACCCAGACCCCTCTCCCCTCCAAGCACTACCCAGACCCCTCTCCCTCTCAAGCACTACCCAGACCCTCTCCCTCCAAGCACTACCCAGACCCCTCTCCCCCAAGCACCCAGACCCCTCTCCCCCTCCAAGCACTACCCAGACCCTCTCCCCCTCCAAGCACTACCCAGACCCCTCTCCCTCCAAGCACTACCCAGACCCCTCTCCCCCTCCAAGCACTACCCATACCCCTCTCCTCCAAGCACTACCCAGACCCCTCTCCCTCCAAGCACTACCCAGACCCCTCTCCCCTCCAAGCACTACCCCTCCTCCAAGCACTATCCAGACCCCTCTCCCCCTCCAAGCACTACCCAGACCCCTCTCCCCTCCAAGAACTAACCAGACCCTCTCTCCCGCTCCAAGCACTACCCAGACCCCTCTCCCCTCCAAGCACTATTCAGACCCCTCTCCCCCTCCAAGCACTACCCAGACCCCTCTCCCCTCCAAGCACTATTCAGACCCCTCTCCCCCTCCAAGCACTACCCAGACCCCTCTCCCCCTCCAAGCACTACCCCTCCTCCAAGCACTATCCAGACCCCTCTCCTCCAAGCACTACCCAGACCCCTCTCCCCCTCCAAGAACTAACCAGACCCCTCTCCCGCTCCAAGCACTACCCAGACCCCTCCTCCAAGCACTACCCAGACCCCTTTCCCCCTCCAAGCACTACCCAGACCCCTCCTCCAATCACTACCCAGACCCCTCCTCCAATCACTACCCCTCCTCTTCCAAGCACTACCCAGACCCCTCTCCCCCTCCAAGCACTACCCAGACCCCTCTCCCCCTCCAAGCACTATCCAGACCCCTCCTCCAATCACTACCCCTCCTCCTCCTCCACCTCCTCCAAGCACTACCCAGACCCCTCCTCCAAGCAATACACAGACCCCTCCCCTCCTCCAATCACTACCCAGACCCCTCCCCCTCCTCCAAGCACTACATAGACCCCTCCCCTCATCCAAGCACTACATAGACCCTCCCCTCCTCCACCTCCTCCAAGCACTACCCAGACCCCTCCCCTCCTCCTAGCACTACCCAGACCCTCCGGCTCCAAGCACTACACAGACCCCTCCCCTCCTCCTAGCACTATACAGACCCCTCCCCCTCCTCCTAGCACTATACAGACCCCTCCCCCAGGCACTACACAGACCCCTCCCCCTCCTCCAGGCACTACACAGACCCCTCCCCAGGCACTATACAGACCCCTCCCCAGGCACTACACAGACCCTCCCCCTCCTCCAGGCACTACACAGACCCCTCCCCAGGCACTATACAGACCCCTCCCCCAGGCACTACACAGACCCCTCCCCTCCTCCAGGCACTACACAGACCCCTCCCCCAGGCACTATACAGACCCCTCCCCCAGGCACTACACAGACCCCTCCCCCAGGCACTACACAGACCCCTCCTCCAGGCACTACACAGACCCCTCCCCAGGCACTACACAGACCCCTCCCCCAGGCACTATACAGACCCCTCCCCCAGGCACTACACAGACCCCTCCCTCCTCCAGGCACTACACAGACCCCTCCCCCAGGCACTATACAGACCCCTCCCCCAGGCACTATACAGACCCCCCCCCCCAGGCACTACACAGACCCCTCCCCCAGGCACTACACAGACCCCTCCTCCAGGCACTACACAGACCCCTCCCCCAGGCACTACACAGACCCCCCCCAGGCACTATACAGACCCCTCCCCAGGCACTATACAGACCCCTCCCCAGGCACCACAGACCCCTCCCCAGGCACTACACAGACCCCTCCCCCCCCAGGCACTACACAGACCCCTCCCCTCCTCCAGGCACTACACAGACCCCTCCCCTCCCCAGGCACTACACAGACCCCTCCCCCTCCTCCTAGCACTATACAGACCCCTCTCCCTCCTCCTAGCACTATACAGACCCCTCCCCCAGGCACTACACAGACCCCTCCCCTCCCCCAGGCACTACACAGACCCCTCCCCCTCCTCCAGGCACTACACAGACCCCTCCCCCCTCCAGGCACTACACAGACCCCCCCCCTCCAGGCACTACACAGACCCCTCCCCTCCCAGGCACTACACAGACCCCTCCTCCAGGCACTACACAGACCCCTCCCCTCCCCAGGCACTACACAGACCCCTCCCCAGGCACTACAGACCCCTCCCCCTCCTCCAGGCACTACACAGACCCCTCCCCCTCCTCCAGGCACTACACAGACCCCTCCCTCCAGGCACTACACAGACCCCTCCCCTCCTCCAGGCACTACACAGACCCCTCCCCTCCTCCAGGCACTACACAGACCCCTCCCCTCCTCCAGGCACTACACAGACCCCTCCCCTCCCCCCAGGCACTACACAGACCCCTCCCCCTCCCCAGGCACTACACAGACCCCTCCCCCTCCTCCAGGCACTACACAGACCCCTCCCCTCCTCCAGGCACTACACAGACCCCTCCCTCCTCCAGGCACTACACAGACCCCCTCCTCCAGGCACTACACAGACCCTCCTCCAGGCACTATACAGACCCTCCCCTCCTCCAGGCACTACACAGACCCTCCCCTCCTCCAGGCACTACACAGACCCCTCCCCAGGCACTACACAGACCCCTCCCCCTCCTCCAGGCACTACACAGACCCCTCCCCCTCCTCCTAGCACTACACAGACCCCTCCCCCTCCTCCAGGCACTACACAGACCCCTCCCCCTCCTCCAGGCACTATACAGACCCCTCCCCAGGCACTACACAGACCCCTCCTCCAAGCACCCAATTGAGTAAAAGTAAAGATAGCTTAAAAGAAAATGACAGAAGTAAAAGTCATCCAGTAAAATACTACTTCAGTAAAAGTCATCCAGTAAAAATACTACTTCAGTAAAAGTCATCCAGTAAAATACTACTTCAGTAAAAG
This sequence comes from Oncorhynchus nerka, assembly GCF_034236695.1. NCBI lineage: Eukaryota > Metazoa > Chordata > Actinopteri > Salmoniformes > Salmonidae > Oncorhynchus > Oncorhynchus nerka. The sequence goes on along the minus strand of NW_027039448.1, from coordinate 49,661 downwards.
TCATCCAGTAAAATACTACTTCAGTAAAAGTCATCCAGTAAAATACTACTTCAGTAAAAGTCATCCAGTAAAATACTACTTCAGTAAAAGTCATCCAGTAAAATACTACTTCAGTAAAGTCATCCAGTAAAATACTACTTCAGTAAAAGTCATCCAGTAAAATACTACTTCAGTAAAAGTCATCCAGTAAAATACTACTTCAGTAAAAGTCATCCAGTAAAATACTACTTCAGTAAAAGTCATCCAGTAAAATACTACTTCAGTAAAAGTCATCCAGTAAAATACTACTTCAGTAAAAGTCATCCAGTAAAATACTACTTCAGTAAAAGTCATCCAGTAAAATACTACTTCAGTAAAAGTCTAAAAGTATTTGTTTTAAAAAAATGTACTTTGGTATCAAAAGTAAAAGTATTAAATCATTTTTTTATTCCTTATAATAAGCAAACCAGACGATATGATTTTTTTAATTTACAGATATCCAGGGGCACCAGTTGCACTCAGTCATAATTTACAAACGAAGCATCTCTGTTTAGTGAGTCCAACAGATCAGAGGCAGTAGGGATGTTCTCTGTTTAGTGAGTCCAACAGATCAGAGGCAGTAGGGATGTTCTCTGTTTAGTGAGTCCTCCAGATCAGAGGCAGTAGGGATGTTCTCTGTTTAGTGAGTCCAACAGATCAGAGGCAGTAGGGATGTTCTCTGTTTAGTGAGTCCAACAGATCAGAGGCAGTAGGGATGACCAGGGATGTTCTCTGTTTAGTGAGTCCTCCAGATCAGAGGCAGTAGGGATGTTCTCTGTTTAATGAGTCCAACAGATCAGAGGCAGTAGGGATGTTCTCTGTTTAGTGAGTCCAACAGATCAGAGGCAGTAGGGATGTTCTCTGTTTAGTGAGTCCAACAGATCAGAGGCAGTAGGGATGTTCTCTGTTTAGTGAGTCCAACAGATCAGAGGCAGTAGGGATGTTCTCTGTTTAGTGAGTCCAACAGATCAGAGGCAGTAGGGATGACCAGGGATGTTCTCTGTTTAGTGAGTCCTCCAGATCAGAGGCAGTAGGGATGTTCTCTGTTTAGTGAGTCCAACAGATCAGAGGCAGTAGGGATGTTCTCTGTTTAGTGAGTCCAACAGATCAGAGGCAGTAGAGATGTTCTCTGTTTAGTGAGTCCTCCAGATCAGAGGCAGTAGGGATGACCAGGGATGTTCTCTGTTTAGTGAGTCCTCCAGATCAGAGGCAGTAGGGATGACCAGGGATGTTCTCTGTTTAGTGAGTCCTCCAGATCAGAGGCAGTAGGGAGGACCAGGGATGTTATCTTGATAAGTGTGTGAATTGGACTATTTCCTGTCTAAATGTAACAAGTACTTTTGGGTGTCAGGGAAAATGTATGGAGTAAAAAGTACATTATTTTCATTAGGAATGTAGTGAAGTAAAAGTAGTCAAAAATATAAATAGTAAGACACCCCCAAAAAAAAATACTTGAAAGTACTTTCCACCACTTTACCCAGATGTGTGTGTGTGTGGGATACATATTAAGAAGTACACTACTGAGGCCCAGAGGTAAAGCCTCCGGGTCTGACAGGACGAGGCCCAGAGGTAAAGGCCTCCAGGTCTGACAGGACGAGGCCCAGGGGTAAAGGCCTCCAGGTCTAACAGGACGAGGCCCAGAGGTAAAGGCCTCCAGGTCTAACAGGACGAGGCCCAGAGGTAAAGGCCTCCAGGTCTAACAGGACGAGGTAAAGGCCTTCGGGCCTAACAGGACGAGGCCCAGAGGTAAAGGCCTCCGGGTCTGACAGCAGGACGAGGTAAAGGCCTCCGGGTCTAACAGCAGGACGAGGTAAAGGCCTCCGGGTCTAACAGGACGAGGCCCAGAGGTAAAGTCCTCCGGGTCTAACAGCAGGACGAGGTAAAGGCCTCCGGTCTAACAGCAGGACGAGGTAAAGGCCTCCGGGTCTAACAGCAGGACGAGGTAAAGGCCTCCGGGTCTAACAGCAGGACGAGGTAAAGGCCTCTACGGGTCTAACAGCAGGACGAGGTAAAGGCCTCCGGGTCTGACAGCAGGACGAGGTAAAGGCCTCGGGTCTGACAGCAGGACGAGGTAAAGGCCTCCGGGTCTGACAGCAGGACGAGGTAAAGGCCTCGGGTCTGACAGCAGGGCGAGTAATGGCCTCCGGGTCTAACAGGACGAGGTAAAGGCCTCCCGGTCTAACAGGACGAGGTAAAGGCCTCCGGGTCTAACAGGACGAGTAAAGGCCTCCGGGTATAACAGGACGAGGCCCAGAGGTAAAGGCCTCCGGGTCTGACAGGACGAGGCCCAGAGGTAAAGGCCTCCAGGTCTGACAGGACGAGGCCCAGAGGTAAAGGCCTCCAGGTCTGACAGGACGAGGCCCAGAGGTAAAGGCCTCCAGGTCTGACAGGACGAGGCCCAGAGGTAAAGGCCTCCCAGGTCTAACAGAACGAGGTAAAGGCCTCCAGGTCTGACACGACGAGGCCCAGAGGTAAAGGCCTCCGGGTCTGACAGGACGAGGCCCAGAGGTAAAGGCCTCCGGGTCTAACAGGACGAGGCCCAGAGGTAAAGGCCTCCAGGTCTAACAGGACGAGGTAAAGGCCTCCGAGTCTAACAGCAGGACCAGGTAAAGGCCTCCGGGTCTAACAGGACGCAGGTAAAGGCCTCCGGGTATAACAGCAGGACGAGGTAAAGGCCTCCGGGTATAACAGCAGGACGAGGTAAAGGCCTCCGGGTCTAACAGCAGGACGAGGTAAAGGCCTCCGGGTCTAACAGCAGGACGAGGTAAAGGCCTCCGGGTCTAACAGCAGGACGAGGTAAAGGCCTCCGGGTCTAACAGCAGGACGAGGTAAAGGCCTCGGGTCTGACAGCAGGACGAGGTAAAGGCCTCCAGGTCTGACAGCAGGACGCAGGTAAAGGCCTCGGGTATAACAGCAGGACGAGGTAAAGGCCTCCGGGTATAACAGCAGGACGAGGTAAAGGCCTCCGGGTCTAACAGGACAAGGCACAGAGGTAGCGTGCGTGTGTAGACTGTGTGTGCTAGCGCGTGTGTAGACTGTGTGCTAGCGCGTGTGTAGACTGTGTGTGCTAGGGCGCGTGTGTAGACTGTGTGTGCTAGCCTCCGTGTGTAGACTATGTCTCGCTAGCGCGTGTGTCCGGACTGTGTGTGCTAGCGCGCGTGTGTAGACTGTGTGTGCTAGCGCGCGTGGGTAGACTGTGTGTGCTAGTGCGCGTGTGTAGACTGTGTGTGCTAGCGCGTCTGTGTAGACTGTGCGTGCTAGCGTGTGTGTAAACTGTGCGTGCTAGCGCGTGTGTGTAGACTGTGCGTGCTAGCGCGCGTGTGTAGACTGTGTGTGCTAGCGCGTGTGTGTAGACTGTGTGTGCTAGCGCGTGTGTAGACTGTGCGTGCTAGCGCGTGTGTGTAGACTGTGCGTGCTAGCGCGTGTGTGTAGACTGTGCGTGCTAGCGCGTGTGTGTAGACTGTGTGCTAGCGCACGTGTAGACTGTGTGCTAGCGCGCGCGTGTAGACTGTGTGCTAGCGCGCGTGTAGACTGTGTGCTAGCGCGCGTGTAGACTGTGTGCTAGCGCGCGTGTAGACTGTGTGTGCTAGCGCGCATGTGTAGACTGTGTGTGCTAGCGCACGCGTGTAGACTGTGTGTGCTAGCGCACGCGTGTGGACTGTGTGCGCGCGTGTGGACTGTGTGCTAGCGCGTGTAGACTGTGTGTGCTAGAGCGTGTGTAGACTGTGTCTCGCTAGCGCGTGTGTAGTCTGTGTGTGCTAGCTAGTGTGTGTGTAGACTGTGTGTGCTAAGCGTGTGTGTAGACTGCTAGCGTGTGTGTAGACTGTGTGCTAGCGCACGTGTAGAATGTGTGCTAGCGCGCATGTGTGTAGACTGTGCGTGCTAGCGCGTGTGTAGACTGTGCGTGCTAGCGCGTGTGTGTAGACTGTGTGCTAGCGCGCGCATGTAGACTGTGTGCTAGCGCGCGTGTGTTGACTGTGTGTGCTAGAGCGTGTGTAGACTGTGTCTGCTAGCGCGTGTGTAGTCTGTGTGTGCTAGCTAGTGTGTGTGTAGACTGTGTGTGCTAGCGCGTGTGTGTAGACTGCTAGCGTGTGTGTAGACTGTGTGCTAGCGCACGTGTAGAATGTGTGCTAGCGCGCATGTGTGTAGACTGTGTGTGCTAGCTCTATGTAGAACTGTGGAATAGAGTTCCATGTAGTCATGGCTCTGTGTAGAACTGTGGAATAGAGTTCCATGTAGTCATGGCTCTATGTAGAACTGTGGAATAGAGTTCCATGTAGTCATGGCTCTATGTAGGACTGTGGAATAGAGTTCCATGTAGTCATGGCTCTATGTAGTACTGTGGAATAGAGTTCCATGTGGTCATGGCTCTTTGTAGTACTGTGGAATAGAGTTCCATGTAGTCATGGCTCTATGTAGTACTGTGGAATAGAGTTCCATGTGGTCATGGCTCTATGTAGTACAGTGGAAGATAGTTCCATGTAGTCATGGCTCTATGTAGTACTGTGGAATAGAGTTCCATGTGGTCATGGCTCTATGTAGTACTGTGGAATAGAGTTCCATGTAGGACTGTGCACCTCCCATAGTCTGTTCTGGACTTGGGGACTGTAAAGAGACCTCTGGTGACATGTCTGGTGGTGTCTGAGCTGTGTGCTGGTCGTTTAAACAGACGACTCAGTGCATTCAGTGCATTCAGCATGTCAACACTTCTTCCACTGTGAGCCAGGAGAGACATGACATGAATGTCATTAATGTTAGTTCTCCGTGTACTTTTTTTCTGAGCCAGCCGTGCTGCCCTGCTCCGAGCCAGCCGTGCTGCCTTGTTCCGAGCCAGACGTGCTGCCCTGTTCCGAGCCAGCCGTGCTGCCCTGTTCCGAGCCAGCCGTGCTGCCCTGTTCCGAGCCAGCCGTGCTGCCCTGCTCCGAGCCAGCCGTGCTGCCCTGCTCCGAGCCAGCCGTGCTGCCCTGCTCCGAGCCAGCCGTGCTGCCCTGCTCCGAGCCAGCCGTGCTGCCCTGCTCCGAGCCAGCCGTGCTGCCCTGTTCCGAGCCAGCCGTGCTGCCCTGTTCCGAGCCAGCCGTGCTGCCCTGCTCCGAGCCAGCCGTGCTGCCCTGCTCCGAGCCAGCCGTGCTGCCCTGCTCCGAGCCAGCCGTGCTGCCCTGCTCCGAGCCAGCCGTGCTGCCCTGCTCCGAGCCAGCCGTGCTGCCCTGCTCCGAGCCAGCCGTGCTGCCCTGCTCTGAGCCAGTCCCTCTTTATGGCACCTGACCACATGACTGAACAGTTGTCCAGATGAGACAAAACCAGGGCCTGTAGGACCTGCCTTGTTGATAGTGCTGTTAAGAAGGTAGAAACTAGGGCCTGTAGGACCTGCCTTGTTGATAGTGCTGTTAAGAAGGTAGAAACTAGGGCCTGTAGGACCTGCCTTGTTGATAGTGTGTTAAGAAGGTAGAAACCAGGGCCTGTAGGACCTGCCTTGTTGATAGTGTTGTTAAGAAGGTAGAAACTAGGGCCTGTAGGACCTGCCTTGTTGATAGTGCTGTTAAGGCAGAGCAGCGCTTTAATTTACAAACAGTGGCAATATTACCCAACATCCCCCAGTATGGCAAAAGTTCAGTATGACAATCTGGATACCGGCCCCAAGCCTAGCACCATATGGGAAATTACCCATCACCTCAAAGCTGAGAACATCTCTACAGCCCTGAAACCACTTCCCCTTGACGGTGTGGGTTGTTATTGTTGAAACTGTCACGACCCACCCGACAGACGAGGGCCACACCCCCTGACACCTTGAACCAATGTGGTCGACTTACTCGCCAGCGTCTAAAATGGCACCCTATCCCCTTTATAGAGCAGGGTCCCTGGTCAAAAAGTAGTGCACTATATAGGGAATAGGCTGCCATAGGGTTCTGGTCTAAAGTAGTGCACTATATAGGGAATAGGCTTCCATAGGGTTCTGCTCTAAAGTAGTGCACTATATAGGGAATAGGGTGCCAACTTTGGTCTAAAGTAGTGCACTATATAGGGAATAGGCTGCCATAGGGCTCTGCTCTAAAGTAGTGCACTATATAGGGAATAGGGTGCCAACTTTGGTCTAAAGTAGTGCACTATATAGGGAATAGGCTGCCATAGGGCTCTGCTCTAAAGTAGTGCACTATATAGGGAATAGGGTGCCATAGGGCTCTGCTCTAAAGTAGTGCACTATATAGGGAATAGGGTGCCATAGGGCTCTGCTCTAAAGTAGTGCACTATATAGGGAATAGGGTGCCATAGGGCTCTGCTCTAAAGTAGTGCACTATATAGGGAATAGGGTGCCATAGGGCTCTGCTCTAAAGTAGTGCACTACATAGGGAAGAGGGTGCTATTTCAACCTACCATGTGGTTGATTGTGAGTCAGTCTTCCTGTTTCACAGAAGGAGAAAACATCTAACCAGATTCACTACATGACCAAAACCGAACATCTCGTTCTAAAATCATGGGCATTAATATGGAGTTGGTGCTATAACATCCTCCACTCTTCTGGGAAGGCTTTCCACTAGATGTTGGAACATTGCTGCTAGAACAGCCTCCAGTCTTCTGGGAAGGCTTTCCACTAGATGGTGGAACATTGCTGCTATAACAGCCTCCACTCTTCTGGGAAGGCTTTCCACTAGATGTTGGAACATTGCTGCTATTTCCACTAGATGTTGGAACATTGCTGCTATAACAGCCTCCACTCTTCTGGGAAGGCTTTCCACTAGATGTTGGAACATTGCTGCTATAACAGCCTCCACTCTTCTGGGAAGGCTTTCCACTAGATGTTGGAACAATGCCGCTATAACAGCCTCCACTCTGCTGGGAAGGCTTTCCACTAGATGTTGGAACATTGCTGTGGGGTCTTGCTTCCATCCAGCCACAAGAGCATTAGAGAGGTCGGACACTGATGTTGGGCGATTAGGCCTGGCTCGCAGTCGGCATTCCAATTCATCCCAAAGGTGTTCGATGGGGTTGGGGTCAGGGCTATGCGCATGCCAGTCAAGTTCTTCCACACCGATCTCAACAAACCATTTCTGTATGGACCTCACTTTGTGCACTGGGGGGCATTGTCATGCTGAAACAGGAAAGGGCCTTCCCCAAACTGTTGCCACAAAGTTGGAAGCACAGAATCATCTAGAATGTCATTGTTATGTTGTAGCGTTAAGATTTCCCTTCACTGGAACTAAGGGCCCAAACCATGAAACAGCCCCAGACCATTATTTCTCTTCCACCAAACTTTACAGCTGGCACTATGCATTGTGGCAAGTAGCGTTCTATTGGCATCCGCCAAACCCAGATTCATCCGTCTGACTGCCAGACGATGAAGTGTGATTCATCACTCCAGAGAACGCGTTTCCACTGCTCCAGAGACCAATGGCGGCGTGCTTTACACCACTTCCAACACTTGGCATTGCACATGGTGATCTTAGGCTTGTGTTCAGCTGCTCTGCCATGGAAACCCATTTCATGAAGCTCCCGACGAACCGTTCTTGTGCTGATGTTGCTTCCAGTAAGGAATGTAAGTAATAATGGACTTGCCATGTCAATAAAGTCAATTGAATGAGAGAGAGGGAGACAGAGACAGAGAGACAGAGACGGAGAGATAGATAGATGAGACACTGAGGATTAAAATAGCTGAATCTACTCATTTGAAGGGGTGTCATATATATATATATATATATAATAATGAACTTGCCATGTCAATAATGTGAATTCAGACAGACAGACAGACAGACGAGACATTGAGGATTATAATAAATACTGCTTTGAAGTCATACAAAGCCAAACACCCGTGAGTCCAAAATGTCCACGACACGGCATCACACCCTGGGTTGTTCTGAACAGAATGAGCCCGTTTGTCTATTGACCTGAACGCACTCATGACTCCTTTCTATACAAACAAATGACGATCCGTTTCTCTGAATTACCTCGCCTAACATGTATTTATTTTATCTTTATTTAACTAGGCAAGTCAGTTAAGAACAAATTCTTATTTTCAATGACGGCCTAGGAACAGTGGGTTAACTGCCTTGTTCAGGGGCAGAATGACAGATTTGTACCTTGTCAGCTCGGGGATTGGATCTTGCAACCTTCCGGTTACTAGTCCAACGCTCTAACCGCTCTAACTACTAGGCTACCCTGCCACCCCTCCACTCTAACCACTAGGCTACCCTGCCGCCTCTACACTCTAACCACTAGACTACCCTGCCACCCCTCCACTCTAACCACTAGGCTACCCTGCCGCCTCTACACTCTAACCACTAGGCTACCCTGCCACCCCTCCACTCTAACCACTAGGCTACCCTGCCACCTCTACACTCTAACCACTAGGCTACCCTGCCACCCCTCCACTCTAACCACTAGGCTACCCTGCCGCCCCTCCACTCTAACCACTAGGCTACCCTGCCACCCCTCCACTCTAACCACTAGGCTACCCTGCCGCCCCTCCACTCTAACCACTAGGCTACCCTGCCGCCCCTCCACTCTAACCACTAGGCTACCCTGCCGCCCCTCCACTCTAACCACTAGGCTACCCTGCCGCCCCTCCACTCTAACCACTAGGCTACCCTGCCGCCCCTCCACTCTAACCACTAGGCTACCCTGCCGCCCCTCCACTCTAACCACTAGGCTACCCTGCCGCCCCTCCACTCTAACCACTAGGCTACCCTGCCGCCCCCTCCACTCTAACCACTAGGCTACCCTGCCGCCCCTCCACTCTAACCACTAGGCTACCCTGCCGCCCCTCCACTCTAACCACTAGGCTACACTGCCGCCCCTCCACTCTAACCACTAGGCTACACTGCCGCCCCTCCACTCTAACCACTAGGCTACACTGCCGCCCCTCCACTCTAACCACTAGGCTACCCTGCCGCCCCTCCACTCTAACCACTAGGCTACCCCTGCCGCCCCTCCCTCTAACCACTAGGCTACCCTGCCGCCTCTCACTCTAACCACTAGGCTACCCTGCCGCCCCTCCACTGCCGCCCAACATTGTAAGATTGTATTTATTGGCATTGTAAGATTGGATTGTCATGTTGGCAAAAATCCGACCCACCTGAACCAGAATATGATTATTATTATTTTTTTTTTTACTGAGTAAACAACAGTAATTGTGTGATGGCAGAGATGCAGGGTTGTGTTCCAAATGAAACGACGACCAGGGTGCCAACTCTAGTTTCTGAACGGCACAGCTAGGAGCTCCAAAGAAATGTCCTTATAGTTGAACACTCTTCTTTGAGTCATACAAGTGCATTGAAAATGTTTAGGGATTGTGCACACTTTGGGGGGGGTGGAGACACCAGTTAGTCCTCTCACTGAAACCCACAGTCTGGAGAGGTGTGAGGCCACTTGGAGACACCAGTTAGTCCTCTCACTGAAACCCACAGTCTGGAGAGGTGTGGGGCCACTTGGAGACACCAGTTAGTCTCACTGAAACCCACAGTCTGGAGAGGTATGGGGCCACTTGGAGACACCAGTTAGTCCTCTCACTGAAACCCACAGTCTGGAGAGGTGTGGGGCCACTTGGAGACACCAATTAGTCCTCTCACTGAAACCCACAGTCTGGAGAGGTGTGTGAGGCCACTTGGAGACACCAGTTAGTCCTCTCACTGAAACCCACAGTCTCGAGAGGTGAGGCCACTTGGAGACACCAGTTAATCCTCTCACTGAAACCCACAGTCTGGAGAGATGTGTGAGGCCACTTGGAGACACCAATTAGTCCTCTCACTGAAACCCACAGTCTGGAGAGGTGTGTGAGAGGCCACTTGGAGACACCAGTTAGTCCTCTCACTGAAACCCACAGTCTGGGGAGGTGTGAGGCCACTTGGAGACACCAGTTAGTCCTCTCACTGAAACCCCCAGTCTGGAGAGGTGTGAGGCCACTTGGAGAAACCAGTTAGTCCTCTCACTGAAACCCACAGTCTGGGAGGTGTGAGGCTACTTGGAGACACCAGTTAGTCCTCTCACTGAAACCCACAGTCTGGAGAGGTGTGAGGCCACTTGGAGACACCAGTTAGTCCTCTCACTGAAACCCACAGTCTCGAGAGGTGAGGCCACTTGGAGACACCAGTTAGTCCTCTCACTGAAACCCACAGTCTGGAGAGGTATGGGGCCACTTGGAGACACCAGTTAGTCCTCTCACTGAAACCCACAGTCTGGAGAGGTGTGAGGCCACTTGGAGACACCAGTTAGTCCTCTCACTGAAACCCACAGTCTGGAGAGGTATGGGGCCACTTGGAGACACCAGTTAGTCCTCTCACTGAAACCCCAGTCTGGAGAGGTGTGAGGCCACTTGGAGACACCAGTTAGTCCTCTCACTCAAACCCACAGTCTGGAGAGGTGTGGGGCCACTTGGAGACACCAGTTAGTCCTCTCACTGAAACCCACAGTCTGGAGAGATGTGTGAGGCCACTTGGAGACACCAGTTAATCCTCTCACTGAAACCCACAGTCTGGAGAGATGTGTGAGGCCACTTGGAGACACCAGTTAGTCCTCACTGAAACCCACAGTCTGGAGAGATGTGTGAGGCCACTTGGAGACACCAGTTAGTCCTCTCACTGAAACCCACAGTCTGGAGAGGTGTGTGAGGCTACTTGGAGACACCAGTTAGTCTCACTGAAACCCACAGTCTGGAGAGGTATGGGGCCACTTGGAGACACCAGTTAGTCCTCTCACTGAAACCCACAGTCTGGAGAGGTGTGAGGCCACTTGGAGAAACCAGTTAGTCCTCTCACTGAAACCCACAGTCTGGAGAGGTGTGAGGCCACTTGGAGACACCAGTTAGTCCTCTCACTGAAACCCACAGTCTGGAGAGGTGTGTGAGGCTACTTGGAGACACCAGTTAGTCTCACTGAAACCCACAGTCTGGAGAGGTATGGGGCCACTTGGAGACACCAGTTAGTCCTCTCACTGAAACCCACAGTCTGGAGAGGTGTGGGGCCACTTGGAGACACCAGTTAGTCCTCTCACTGAAACCCACAGTCTGGAGAGGTGTGAGGCCACTTGGAGAAACCAGTTAGTCCTCTCACTGAAACCCACAGTCTGGAGAGGTATGGGGCCACTTGGAGACACCAGTTAGTCCTCTCACTGAAACCCACAGTCTGGAGAGGTGTGGGGCCACTTGGAGACACCAGTTAGTCCTCTCACTGAAACCCACAGTCTGGAGAGGTATGGGGCCACTTGGAGACACCAGTTAGTCTCACTGAAACCCACAGTCTGGAGAGGTATGGGGCCACTTGGAGACACCAGTTAGTCCTCTCACTGAAACCCACAGTCTGGAGAGGTATGGGGCCACTTGGAGACACCAGTTAGTCCTCTCACTGAAACCCACAGTCTGGAGAGGTGTGAGGCCACTTGGAGAAACCAGTTAGTCCTCTCACTGAAACCCACAGTCTGGAGAGGTGTGAGGCCACTTGGAGACACCAGTTAGTCCTCTCACTGAAACCCACAGTCTCGAGAGGTGAGGCCACTTGGAGACACCAGTTAGTCCTCTCACTGAAACCCACAGTCTGGAGAGGTATGGGGCCACTTGGAGACACCAGTTAGTCCTCTCACTGAAACCCACAGTCTCGAGAGGTGAGGCCACTTGGAGACACCAGTTAATCCTCTCACTGAAACCCACAGTCTGGAGAGATGTGTGAGGCCACTTGGAGACACCAATTAGTCCTCTCACTGAAACCCACAGTCTGGAGAGGTGTGTGAGGCCACTTGGAGACACCAGTTAGTCCTCTCACTGAAACCCACAGTCTGGGGAGGTGTGAGGCTACTTGGAGACACCAGTTAGTCCTCTCACTGAAACCCACAGTCTGGAGAGGTGTGTGAGGCCACTTGGAGACACCAGTTAGTCCTCTCACTGAAACCCACAGTCTGGAGAGGTGTGTGAGAGGCCACTTGGAGACACCAGTTAGTCCTCTCACTGAAACCCACAGTCTGGGGAGGTGTGAGGCTACTTGGAGACACCAGTTAGTCCTCTCACTGAAACCCCCAGTCTGGAGAGGTGTGTGAGGCCACTTGGAGACGCCAGTTAGTCCTCTCACTGAAACCCACAGTCTGGGGAGGTGTGAGGCTACTTGGAGACACCAGTTAGTCCTCTCACTGAAACCCACAGTCTGGGGAGGTGTGAGGCTACTTGGAGACACCAGTTAGTCCTCTCACTGAAACCCACAGTCTGGAGAGGTGTGTGAGGCCACTTGGAGACACCAGTTAGTCCTCTCACTGAAACCCACAGTCTGGAGAGGTGTGTGAGGCCACTTGGAGACGCCAGTTAGTCCTCTCACTCACGTGGATGTTGATTACGGCAGCTCTCCTCTCCTCTCCGATTCAGAGGGGTCGGGGTTAAATGTGAAAGACACATGTCAGTTGTACAACTGACTAGGAATCCCCCCCTTTTCCCATTGTTTTTATGTTGCACCCCCCCCCCTCATTCTCCAGGAACATTCTCTCCTTACTGAATATAACAAGTATCTTTCCTATTTCGTTATCAACAAACGCAGTGAAAAGTACAGTCAATGTCAAATGCACATCAAATCAACAGTGTGATGTTTGGATTCAGTCTTGTATCAGGTGAACTGTTGGTGTACTAAACGTTGCTCTAATAATGGTCCTATAATCTCCAAAGCAGTTCCCTTTCTACTGCTACCGTGTTTATGCCTTTTCATATTTCTTCCGTTAATTAAAAACAGTTCAATTTAGCTCTATCCACATTAGGCCAATTCCCAGGAGCGTAAAAGGAGGCTACATTACAATAGACATGTTTTTTTTTGCAGGGCCCTGTGTGTGAACGCAACAAGATCTCACCATTTGACCGATTTGACTTCAGATTCTAACGTGGATTGTGGATTGTGTACTGACGTTGACTAGGTAAACATAGAGCGAAAGTTCTGTATTCCGGCTTGCAGAGCGTAACTTGATAGAATTCAGTGTATTATGATAAACATTTATCCCAGGAAGTAACACACACACACACACACACACACACACACACACGTTCATTGGTCAAATCAAAGATGATTAGTCTTGTACCACATTCTGACGTCAGCTGTCCAAATGTTGTTTTACAATGTTGCACTTCTGTCTATGAACATCTGCCGTTGACAATTATCAAACCATGCCGCACACGTGATAAGAAACCATATTTATTAAATGTAACACATCCCCCCAACAGAAGATAAAATGTAGCTTTAGTTCCTTCTCCCCTCACCGCTGTCCTGACAACAACCTAACGACATCCTCTCTGTCCATCTTAGAACCATATCCTCTACAACCAGGAGATATTAAACTCTTACCCGACGAGAGCGTTTCCCAAAGTCCGTGCACGTTGTTGTTGTGGCTCTAAAACTACACAGCTGATTCAAAGTATCAAATCTGGATGGTTAGTTAACTATTTGAATCCGCTGTGTAATGTTAGGGCACAAAAAAACAAAACAAACAACGTGAACCGACTTCGGATAACCCGGGGTCTTGCTGGTTCTGTTCTACCTGATCATTAATTTCACCCACCTGGTGTCCCAGGTCTAAAATCAGTCCCTAATTAGAGGGGAACATAATAAATACTTTTTTTTAAGCATTGGAACTGGTTTCGAGTTACAGAGTTGTATTTAGCCGGGGTCCACTAGGATAAACACACTTATCTTATTTTCTCTCTTCAATCAAACCTGACGACAAAAAAAGACAGCCAGACAGAACGGCATCCCATCGACCACTTGTGTTATTAGTCCGATATGTTTCGCCGTAGTCCTCAGGCCTGCGGCTTGAGTTGTGCCCCTTCCCCACGTCAACGGCACACACACGGGGGTACACTGTGTGCGGGTTGGCCGCGTCCGCTTCACCCAGGCCGGAGAAAGACCCAGAGCTCCCGGTCTCCGTCTAGGGGAAACACACGGAGCGGGTCCCCTTCTCTTTGGCAGGGTGGCAAATGCAGTGGCTTTAATATATCTGCGTCAAATAATGTGACACACATTTGAACCGCCAAGCAGGCATAAGATCCAGCTTAAGCCGTATGTTAAATATCGCTAACGTATCAAGTCGATACGCCTGTTCTATCAGGCAATGGAATTGGAAACAGGCTGCTACAGGATATTTCAACACCGTGTAGCCTATACTACCAACACGATCCGCTGGTGCTACGAGCCTACGGTCATATCAACCTATCCAATGATATGTTGTTACTACTACTACAGTAGCCTACCGCCATAATCAACCTTTTCCCTTCAGATAGTCAGATAGTCATTAGAAACACTAATCCCAAAATCAAACAGCGATATAGTCTAATCGCTCATCGTTTATTATCGACGCTGCGAAACTCAACCCGATCGGTGTATCGATCAGGCCTGGATATTTGCTGTATATTATGTGACTAGAGTTACAATGCTTAACAAGTAGGTAGGCTACCATTTAACACAACGCTATATGTTCCCCCTTATAGTGAGCCAGTCAAGACGATGGGAAAACCACTGCGTAGGGAGAGAAATAGATCTAGAGAGAAATAGATCTAGAGAGAGAAAAGAGAGAGAGAGATCTGTGTAGAACACAATCCAAGCGATAGCCCCCCCCCCCCCAAAAAAAAACTGAGCCTTGCTTTGTTATGATTATCCCCCTTTCTCCCTCGACATGTCTCCCCAGTACGTTAACCATGTCATGTCGTCGTTTCAGTACTGGCTTACCTTCTCTCGCCTTCAGCAGCACCGTGTTGGCGACTATATTCTCTATCTCCATGGTAATGGTCAGTAAGTGTAAGATCCGTCTCCCATACAGACTAGGCAATACATTTCACTTCAACTGAAAAAGATGAAGGTAGCGGCACCGATGATGATGATGATGGTGAATTCTGCAGCTGGCGCATAGCCTTCGCTTGCTCTCCAAGTTCGGCGGGTTACCAGGTGTTGGGCTTTTGCAATCGTGGTTGGCTACTAGTTCGCCGACTCCATCGTTTGATGTTTTCGGCACAAACAAAAAAAACTCTTCACCTTTTAGGCTACACAACGGCGGCTACTATTGTAGTTAAAGCTACAACGCTTGTTAGCATTCAAAGCCTCTCCTGCCTTCGTTAATTTCCCTTCCTGCTCGGCTCTCAGCTTCGTTCGTTCCCTCCCCTCCCCAGAGGCGTCATGCACATAGGGGGCACAGGGGCACTTGCCCCCTCATATTTGTCTTGTTTTTTTTTATTTTTTATGAAGTATTTATTTAGTTGTTTCTCTGTAATACTACTAGCCACCTACATATGTAGGATTTTAATTTGAGCCAGTTTGCTACAGCATGAAAATAATCCTGCAGCAATAGGAAATGTTGATTATAATTAATAAAAACTGTTTGTGGGGATTGATACATTTTTCGTAATGGAAATGACAAACTTCAGAAGGTTTTTATACCCTAAATACATTACAAGGTTAACCTTTATTGCTTTGAGGGAAACGTCCTCCTGCAACAAGGTGATCTAATTAAGATCCTACATCTGTAGGCAATTGTATGAAGTTGGCTTTAGCTAGCACAGATATGTTCCCAATCTTCCCAACCATAAAGACATTTCAGGCAATCAATCAATCAATCAATCGATTAAATGTATTTATAAAGCCCTATTTACATCAGTCGATGTCACAAAGTGCTATACAGAAACCCAGCCTAAAAACCCCCAAAACAGCAAGCAATATAGGTGTAGGTGTAATCAAGTTAGAGAAGCTATCTTGTCTAACTATCTGAGCTGGCATGCCTGCTGGCAAGGTAGGTAGGGTTTAGAAAAGCAAGAAATAACTAAATGTACTGATAAGACTCACATTCCTTTCAATCTTTTATCCAGATTTTAGCAGAGATGCAGAGAAGCATATTTAATTTATATATATATATTTGTTTTTTCTTTTCTTTTTAAATAACCTCCATTCAGGAGAATGTAGACAGCTCAAGAGGTATGCTTAGATATGCATACAAATAATATCTTTTTTTTTTTTACAAAGAATTAAGCATAATGATTATGGCTCTAGATTGCAAGACAAGGTGGTTTAAGGTGTTTGAAAAATGAAAAATTCTCCAACTTTCAGATGAGGGGGGAGCCCCACTCGGTCCACCCCCAGCCATCACGTACTGTACTTTGTGCCCCCTCAGATGTTTGGGGTGCTCGACGCCCCTGCCCCTTCCCTCACTCTCTCTCTCTGTCTGTCACCTCCCCCTTTGCCTCCTAGTGAGTGAGTAGGAGGGGTCGTTTTACTACTGACACAGGTCACAGTTCCCCTTTGTCTCCTAGTGAGCGGGTAGGAGGGGTCGTTTTACTACTGACACAGGTCACAGTTCCCCTTTGTCTCCTAGTGAGCGGGTAGGAGGGGTCGTTTTACTACTGACACAGGTCACAGTTCTCCTTTGTCTCCTAGTGAGTGAGTAGGAGGTGAGCGGGTAGGAGTTTACTACTGACACAGGTCACAGTTCTCCTTTGCCTCTCTAGTGAGCGGGTAGGAGGGGTCGTTTTACTACTGACACAGGTCACAGTTCTCCTTTGCCTCCCCTAGTGAGCGGGTAGGAGGGGTCGTTTTCTCCTTTGCTACTGACACAGGTCACAGTTCTCCTTTGCCTCCTAGTGAGCGGGTAGGAGGGGTCGTTTTACTACTGACACAGGTCACAGTTCTCCTTTGCCTCCTAGTGAGCGGGTAGGAGGGGTCGTTTTACTACTGACACAGGTCACAGTTCTCCTTTGCCTCCTAGTGAGCGGGTAGGAGGGGTCGTTTTACTACTGACACAGGTCACAGTTCCCCTTTGTCTCCTAGTGAGCGGGTAGGAGGGGTCGTTTTACTACTGACACAGGTCACAGTTCCCCTTTGCCTCCTAGTGAGTGAGTAGGAGGGGTCGTTTAGCGGGTAGGAGGGGCTGCTCTCTGACCAGGTCACAGTTCCCCTTTGTCTCCTAGTGAGCGAGTAGGAGGGGTCGTTTTACTACTGACACAGGTCACAGTTCCCCTTTGTCTCCTAGTGAGTGAGTAGGAGGGGTCGTTTTACTACTGACACAGGTCACAGTTCCCCTTTGCCTCCTAGTGAGTGAGTAGGAGGGGTCGTTTTACTACTGACACAGGTCACAGTTCTGTGCACCCCAATACGCAAAACACACAGACTTGAGGCCTACACAACGTTTATTATCTGACCTCCCATAATGACACAACAGACACTCATTTAAAAACAGATCCAATTTTTAACAAATCATTGGAAATTGAAACCATTGTGTGGAATGTGGTGTGTGTGTGTGTGTGTGTGTGTGTGAGTGTGTGTGTGTGTGTGTGTGTGTGTGTGTGTGCGTGTGTGAGTGTGTGTGTGTGTGTGAGTGTGTGTGTGTGTGAGTGTGAGTGTGTGTGTGTGTGTGTGTGTGTGTATCTATCAGTGGCATGTTGTCAGTCGGCCTCATCCGGTCTCTAGTCCAGGAAGCTACAATGTACCATTTACTTCCTTCTGATACTTCAACAGGGCTTTAACAACTTTCCAAGGCGGATCACACTGTGTGTGAGTGTGAGTGTGTGTGTGTGTGTGTGTGTGTGTGTGTGTGTGTGTGTGAGTGTGAGTGTGTGTGTGTGTGAGTGAGTGAGTGTGTGTGTGTGTGTGTGTGTGAGTGTGTGTGTGTGTGTGTGTGTGTGCGTGAGTGAGTGAGTGAGTGAGTGTGTGTGTGTGTGTGTGTGTGTGTGTCAGAAAGTTATAGGCCTTCAAAAGCGAAGTGTAAGTGCACTAGGACTGACGGTCGCTGGTCTAAAGTAGTTTACTATATAGGGAATAGGGTGCCATGGGGCTCTGGTCTAAAGAAGTGCACTATATAGGGAACAGGGTGCCATGGGGCTCTGGTCTAAAGTAGTGCACTATATAGGGAACAGGGTGCCATGGGGCTCTGGTCTAAAGAACTGCACTATATAGGGAACAGGGTGCCATGGGGCTCTGGTCTAAAGTAGTGCACTATATAGGGAATAGGGTGCCATGGGGCTCTGGTCTAAAGAAGTGCACTATATAGGGAACAGGGTGCCATGGGGCTCTGGTCTAAAGTAGTGCACTATATAGGGAACAGGGTGCCATGGGGCTCTGGTCTAAAGTAGTGCACTATATAGGGAACAGGGTGCCATGGGGCTCTGGTCTAAAGTAGTGCACTATATAGGGAACAGGGTGCCATGGGGCTCTGGTCTAAAGTAGTGCACTATATAGGGAACAGGGTGCCATGGGGCTCTGGTCTAAAGTAGTGCACTATATAGGGAACAGGGTGCCATGGGGCTCTGGTCTAAAGTAGTGCACTATATAGGGAATAGGGTGTGTGTGCTGATCCTAGATTAGCACTAATAAAACCCTGAGAGGCTTTATCAATACAGCCCAGGTCCCCCCTTTCATTACGATCCTGAAGTCAAAACTGATCCTAGATCAGAACTAGTCCTACTCTGAGAGGCTTTATCAATACAGCCCAGGTCCCCCCTTTCATTACGATCCTGAAGTCAAAACTGATCCTAGATCAGAACTAGTCCCTACTCTGAGAGGCTTTATCAATCCCCCTTTCACAGCAAAACCCTAGGAACTCCCCTTTATCAATACAGCCCAGGTCCCCCTTTCATTACGATCCTGAAGTCAAAACTGATCCTAGATCAGAACTAGTCCTACTCTGAGAGGCTTTATCAATACAGCCCAGGTCCCCCCTTTCATTACGATCCTGAAGTCAAAACTGATCCTAGATCAGAACTAGTCCTACTCTGAGAGGCTTTATCAATACAGCCCAGGTCCCCCCTTTCATTACGATCCTGAAGTCAAAACTGATCCTAGATCAGAACTAGTCCTACTCTGAGAGGCTTTATCAATAGGTCCTATCCACGTATATTACCTACATTTACGATCCAGCCTTGAATAGAAAAGAAAAACAGAATTACGCTTTATTGTCCCTTGGTTAGAATAGAACACTACTTTATTGTGTTTTAGTTAGAATAGAACACTACTTTATTGTCCCTTGGTTAGAATAGAACACTACTTTATTGTCCCTTGGTTAGAATAGAACACCACTTTATTGTCCCTTGGTTAGAATAGAACACTACTTTATTGTCCCTTGGTTAGAATAGAACACCACTTTATTGTCCCTTGGTTAGAATAGAACACTACTTTATTGTCCCTTGGTTAGAATAGAACACCACTTTATTGTCCCTTGGTTAGAACAGAACACTACTTTATTGTCCCTTGGTTAGAACAGAACACTACTTTATTGTCCCTTGGTTAGAACAGAACACTACTTTATTGTGTTTTAGTTAGAATAGAACACCACTTTATTGTCCCTTGGTTAGAATAGAACACTACTTTATTGTCCCTTGGTTAGAATAGAACACTACTTTATTGTGTTTTAGTTAGAATAGAACACTACTTTATTGTCCCTTGGTTAGAATAGAACACTACTTTATTGTCCCTTGGTTAGAATAGAACACCACTTTATTGTCCCTTGGTTAGAATAGAACACTACTTTATTGTCCCTTGGTTAGAATAGAACACCACTTTATTGTCCCTTAGTATAGAACACCACTTTATTGTCCCTTGGTTAGAATAGAACACCACTTTATTGTCCCTTGGTTAGAATAGAACACCACTTTATTGTCCCTTGGTTAGAATAGAACACCACTTTATTGTCCCTTGGTTAGAATAGAACACCACTTTATTGTCCCTTGGTTAGAATAGAACACCACTTTATTGTCCCTTAGTTAGAATAGAACACTACTTTATTGTCCCTTAGTATAGAACACCACTTTATTGTCCCTTGGTTAGAATAGAACACCACTTTATTGTCCCTTGGTTAGAATAGAACACTACTTTATTGTCCCTTAGTATAGAACACCACTTTATTGTCCCTTGGTTAGAATAGAACACCACTTTATTGTCCCTTGGTTAGTATAGAACACCACTTTATTGTCCCGTGGTTAGAATAGAACACTACTTTATTGTCCCTTGGTTAGAATAGAACACCACTTTATTGTCCCTTGGTTAGAATAGAACACCACTTTATTGTCCCTTGGTTAGAATAGAACACCACTTTATTATCCCTTGGTTAGTATAGAACACCACTTTATTGTCCCTTGGTTAGAATAGAACACTACTTTATTGTCCCTTGGTTAGAATAGAACACCACTTTATTGTCCCTTGGTTAGAATAGAACACCACTTTATTGTCCCTTGGTTAGAATAGAACACCGCTTTATTGTCCCTTGGTTAGAATAGAACACCACTTTATTGTCCCTTGGTTAGAATAGAACACCACTTTATTGTCCCTTAGTTAGAATAGAACACTACTTTATTGTCCCTTAGTATAGAACACCACTTTATTGTCCCTTGGTTAGAATAGAACACCACTTTATTGTCCCTTGGTTAGAATAGAACACTACTTTATTGTCCCTTAGTATAGAACACCACTTTATTGTCCCTTGGTTAGAATAGAACACCACTTTATTGTCCCTTGGTTAGTATATAACACCACTTTATTGTCCCTTAGTATAGAACACCACTTTATTGTCCCTTGGTTAGAATAGAACACTACTTTATTGTCCCTTGGTTAGTATAGAACACCACTTTATTGTCCCTTAGTTAGAATATAACACCACTTTATTGTCCCTTAGTTAGAATAGAACACCACTTTATTGTCCCTTAGTTAGTATAGAACACTACTTTATTGTGTCTTGGTTAGAATAGAACACCACTTTATTGTCCCTTAGTTAGAATAGAACACCACTTTATTGTCCCTTGGTTAGAATAGAACACCACTTTATTGTGTCTTGGTTAGAATAGAACACCACTTTATTGTCCCTTAGTTAGAATAGAACACTACTTTATTGTCCCTTAGTTAGAATAGAACACCACTTTATTGTCCCTTGGTTAGGATAGAACACCACTTTATTGTGTCTTGGTTAGAATAGAACACCACTTTATTGTCCCTTAGTTAGTAAAGAACACCACTTTATTGTCCCTTAGTTAGTAAAGAACACCACTTTATTGTCCCTTGGTTAGAATAGAACACCACTTTATTGTCCCTTAGTTAGTATAGAACACTACTTTATTGTGTTTTAGTTAGTAAAGAACACCACTTTATTGTGTTTTAGTTAGTATAGAACACCACTTTATTGTCCCTTAGTTAGTATAGAACACCACTTTATTGTGTTTTAGTTAGTATAGAACACCACTTTATTGTGTTTTAGTTAGTATATAACACCACTTTATTGTCCCTTAGTTAGTATAGAACACTACTTTATTGTGTTTTAGTTAGTATAGAACACCACTTTATTGTCCCTTAGTTAGAATAGAACACCACTTTATTGTCCCTTGGTTAGTAAAGAACACCACTTTATTGTCCCTTGGTTAGAATAGAACACCACTTTATTGTGTCTTGGTTAGAATAGAACACTACTTTATTGTCCCTTGGTTAGAATAGAACACTACTTTATTGTCCCTTGGTTAGTATAGAACACCACTTTATTGTCCCTTAGTTAGAATAGAACACCACTTTATTGTCCCTTAGTTAGAATAGAACACCACTTTATTGTCCCTTAGTTAGAATAGAACACCACTTTATTGTCCCTTGGTTAGTATAGAACACCACTTTATTGTGTTTTAGTTAGTATAGAACACCACTTTATTGTCCCTTGGTTAGTATAGAATACCACTTTATTGTCCCTTAGTTAGAATAGAATACCACTTTAATTTCCTTTAGTTAGAATAGAACACCACTTTATTGTCCCTTGGTTAGAATAGAACACCACTTTATTGTCCCTTGGTTAGTATAGAACACCACTTTATTGTCCCTTAGTTAGTATAGAACACCACTTTATTGTCTGTTGCTTCTAATGGACATGTGTCTTCTGTCTGTCCCGTCACCCCCAGATGTCCCGTCCACGTGCTCAGATGCACAGGGTCAGCTGCAGTGCAGAGTTCCTGGATGGAGAGCAATTGTAGGAGGTTAAGTGCCTTGCTCAAGAGTACAGCGACAGCAAATGATAGATGGGATCAGAGACCAGCAGCTTTCTATCTACTAGCTAAGTATATAATCTATAGGGTATGAATGTACCCAGCTGTTTCTCTTACCCTATAATGTAGAGCACTCTGAGAGGTTGGTGTCCCTCCTCTTACCCTACAATGTAGAGGACTCTGAGAGGTCTTACCCTACAATGTAGAGCACTCTGAGTGGTTGGTGTCCCTCCTCTTACCCTACAATGTAGAGGACTCTGAGTGGTTGGTGTCCCTCCTTTTACCCTACAATGTAGAGGACTCTGAGTGGTTGGTGTCCCTCCTTTTACCCTACAATGTAGAGGACACTGAGTGGTTGGTGTCCCTCCTCTTACCCTACAATGTAGAGGACACTGAGTGGTTGGTGTCCCTCACCCTACAATGTAGAGGACTCTGAGTGGTTGGTGTCCCTCCTCTTACCCTACAATGTAGAGGACTCTGAGAGGTTGGTGTCCCTCCTGTTACCCTACAATGTAGAGGACACTGAGTGGTTGGTGTCCCTCCTCTTACCCTACAATGTAGAGGACTCTGAGTGGTTGGTGTCCCTCCTCTTACCCTACAATGTAGAGCACTCTGAGAGGTTGGTGTCCCTCCTCTTACCCTACAATGTAGAGGACTCTGAGTGGTTGGTGTCCCTCCTCTTACCCTACAATGTAGAGCACTCTGAGAGGTTGGTGTCCCTCCTCTTACCCTACAATGTAGAGGACTCTGAGTGGTTGGTGTCCCTCCTGTTACCCTACAATGTAGAGGACACTGAGTGGTTGGTGTCCCTCCTCTTACCCTACAATGTAGAGGACACTGAGTGGTTGGTGTCCCTCACCCTACAATGTAGAGGACTCTGAGTGGTTGGTGTCCCTTAACCTACAATGTAGAGGACACTGAGTGGTTGGTGTCCCTTACCCTACAATGTAGAGGACTCTGAGTGGTTGGTGTCCCTTACCCTACAATGTAGAGGACACTGAGTGGTTGGTGTCCCTCACCCTACAATGTAGAGGACTCTGAGTGGTTGGTGTCCCTCACCCTACAATGTAGAGGACACTGAGTGGTTGGTGTCCCTCCTCTTACCCTACAATGTAGAGGACTCTGAGTGGTTGGTGTCCCTCCTCTTACCCTACAATGTAGAGGACTGAGTGGTTGGTGTCCCTCCTGTTACCCTACAATGTAGAGGACACTGAGTGGTTGGTGTCCCTCCTCTTACCCTACAATGTAGAGGACACTGAGTGGTTGGTGTCCCTCACCCTACAATGTAGAGCACTCTGAGAGGTTGGTGTCCCTCCTCTTACCCTACAATGTAGAGGACTCTGAGTGGTTGGTGTCCCTCCTGTTACCCTACAATGTAGAGGACACTGAGTGGTTGGTGTCCCTCCTCTTACCCTACAATGTAGAGGACACTGAGTGGTTGGTGTCCCTCACCCTACAATGTAGAGGACTCTGAGTGGTTGGTGTCCCTCCTCTTACCCTACAATGTAGAGGACTCTGAGTGGTTGGTGTCCCTCCTCTTACCGTACAATGTAGAGGACTCTGAGTGGTTGGTGTCCCTCCTGTTACCCTACAATGTAGAGGACTCTGAGTGGTTGGTGTCCCTCCTGTTACCCTACAATGTAGAGGACTCTGAGTGGTTGGTGTCCCTCCTCTTACCCTACAATGTAGAGGACTCTGAGTGGTTGGTGTCCCTCACCCTACAATGTAGAGGACTCTGAGTGGTTGGTGTCCCTCACCCTACAATGTAGAGGACACTGAGTGGTTGGTGTCCCTCCTCTTACCCTACAATGTAGAGGACTCTGAGTGGTTGGTGTCCCTCACCCTACAATGTAGAGGACTCTGAGTGGTTGGTGTCCCTCACCCTACAATGTAGAGGACTCTGAGTGGTTGGTGTCCCTCACCCTACAATGTAGAGGACTCTGAGTGGTTGGTGTCCCTCCTGTTACCCTACAATGTAGAGGACTCTGAGTGGTTGGTGTCCCTCCTCTTACCCTACAATGTAGAGGACTCTGAGTGGTTGGTGTCCCTCCTGTTACCCTACAATGTAGAGGACTCTGAGTGGTTGGTGTCCCTCCTCTTACCCTACAATGTAGAGGACTCTGAGTGGTTGGTGTCCCTCCTTTTACCCTACAATGTAGAGGACTCTGAGTGGTTGGTGTCCCTCCTCTTACCCTACAATGTAGAGGGCTCTGAGTGGTTGGTGTCCCTCCTCTTACCCTACAATGTAGAGGACTCTGAGTGGTAGGTGTCCCTCGCCCTACAATGTAGAGGACACTGAGTGGTTGGTGTCCCTCACCCTACAATGTAGAGGACTCTGAGTGGTTGGTGTCCCTCCTCTTACCCTACAATGTAGTGGACTCTGAGTGGTTGGTGTCCCTCCTCTTACCCTACAATGTAGAGGACTCTGAGAGGTTGGTGTCCCTCCTCTTACCCTACAATGTAGAGGACTCTGAGTGGTTGGTGTCCCTCCTGTTACCCTACAATGTAGAGGACTCTGAGTGGTGCATGCATGTGCCTGTGTGTGTTATTGTGTGTGTGTATACGTGTGTGTGTGTGTGCGTCAGTGCGGTTGTGAGTACGTCAGTGCGGTTGTGTGTGTACGTACGTGTGTGTGTGTGCGTGCGTGTGTGTGTGTTCGTGTACTCTATCTGTGTGTGTGTCTCTCTCTCTGTGTCCCTCTCTCTCTGTCTCTCTCTCTCTGTCCCTCTCCCTCTGTCTGTCTGTCTGTCGCTCTCTCTCTGTCTGTCTGTCTGTCTGTCTGTCTGTCTGTCTGTCTGTCTGTCTCTCTGTCTCTCTGTCTGTCTGTCTGTCTCTCTCTTTCTCTCTGTCTGTCTGTCTCTCTGTCTGTCTGTCTGTCTCTCTCTTTCTCTCTGTCTCTCTGTCTGTCTGTCTGTCTGTCTGTCTGTCTGTCTGTCTGTCTGTCTGTCTGTCTGTCTGTCTGTGTCTGTCTGTCTCTCTGTCTGTCTGTCTCTCTCTCTTTCTCTCTGTCTGTCTATCTGTATCTCTCTCTTTCTCTCTTTCTCTCTGTCTGTCTGTCTGTCTGTCTGTCTGTCTGTCTGTCTGTCTGTCTCTCTGTCTGTCTCTCTCTTTCTCTCTGTCTGTCTGTCTCTCTGTCTGTCTGTCTGTCGCTCTCTCTCTGTCTGTCTGTCTGTCTGTCTGTCTGTCTGTGTCTGTCTGTCTGTCTGTCTGTGTCTGTCTGTCTGTCTGTGTCTGTCTCTCTCCGTCTCTCTCTCCGTGTGTGTGTCTCTCTCTCTCTGTAGTTAAACAGTGTTTTGGAGTGGGCACTTTGATCCATGTTCAACCAACCAATCCTGTGTGTGTGTAATATGCGTGTGTGTGTGGTGTGTGTGGCTCAAACCGTTAGGGCCGTCACATGTGCTAGCAAAGCAGAGGTGCTGTGTTAGAGTCAGGTGTGTTAACAGAGTTAGAGTCAGGTGTGTTAACAGAGTTAGAGTCAGGTGTGTTAACAGAGTTAGAGTCAGGTGTGTTAACAGAGTTAGAGTAGCCAGTTGGGAGTTCTGATTACCCGCACCTGTATCCCATCAGCTATCTGCACACCTGGTCCTGATCATCATCTCTCCTCTTCATAAGCCCGGACCTGACATCCATTCCCTGCCGGATCGTTAGCCACGAACAGTATGTTGTGCCATAGTATCAGCCTCAAGTTGGATAGAATTGTTTTTTTGTTTTTTTTACGTATTGCTTGCCTTAAACTTACCTCCGTTTGTTCTGTCTTCAGTTACTCACCCGGATCATTTACCCCATTCCCGCCTGGTCGTCGGAGGATTCCGCTACCCCATTGGATCCACCTATTTACTCCCATCAACTCACCACCGCTGCCCGCTACGCCACCTGGATATATCTACCCATTCACATTCACTTGTAAATAAATACTCACCTTCTTCCTACTCTCCTTGTCCTGGTCTGCTTCTGGGTTCGATTTTGAAAGAACGTGACAGTTAGAGTCAGGTGTGTTAACAGAGTTAGAGTCAGGTGTGTTAACCAAGGTGCTGAGTTCGAGTCAGGTGTGTTAACCAAGGTGCTGAGTTCGAGTCAGGTGTGTTAACAGAGGTGCTGTGGTAGAGTCAGGTGTGTTAACAGAGGTGTTGAGTTAGAGTCCGGTGTGTTAACAGAGGTGTTGAGTTAGAGTCAGGTGTGTTAACAGAGGTGTTGAGTTAGAGTCAGGTGTGTTAACAGAGGATCTGAGGTAGTCAGGTGTGTTAACAGAGGTGTTGAGTTAGAGTCAGGTGTGTTAACAGAGGATCTGAGGTAGTCAGGTGTGTTAACAGAGGTGTTGTGAGAAAGAAGACACAGCCTAGACTATTGATAACTCTGCTCAGAGATGAAAGAATACACAGACAGACACACACACACACACACACACACACACAGGATTGTTTGGTTGAACACACACACACACACACACACACACACACACACACACAGAGGCATACAAACAAACCAGAGCCCTATTCCCTATATAGTGAACTACTAATGACCAGAGCCCTATTCCCTATATAGTGAACTACTAGTGACCAGAGCCCTATTCCCTATATAGTGAACTACTAGTGACCAGAGCCCTATTCCCTATATAGTGAACTACTAGTGACCAGGGCCCTATTCCTATATAGTGAACTACTAGTGACCAGAGCCCTATTCCCTATATAGTGAACTACTAGTGACCAGAGCCCTATTCCCTATATAGTGAACTACTAGTGACCAGAGCCCTATTCCCTATATAGTGAACTACTAGTGACCAGAGCCCTATTCCCTATATAGTGAACTAACTACTAGTGACCAGAGCCCTATTCCCTATATAGTGAACTACTAGTGACCAGAGCCCTATTCCCTATATAGTGAACTACTAGTGACCAGAGCCCTATTCCCTATATAGTGAACTACTAGTGACCAGAGCCCTATTCCCTATATAGTGAACTACTAGTGACCAGAGCCCTATTCCATATATAGTGAACTACTAATGACCAGAGCCCTATTCTCTATATAGTGCACTACTAGTGACCAGAGCCCTATTCCCTATATAGTGAACTACTAGTGACCAGAGCCCTATTCCCTATATAGTGAACTACTAGTGACCAGAGCCCTATTCCCTATATAGTGAACTACTAGTGACCAGAGCCCTATTCCCTATATAGTGAACTACTAGTGACCAGAGCCCTATTCCATATATAGTGAACTACTAGTGACCAGAGCCCTATTCCTATATAGTGAACTACTAGTGACCAGAGCCCTATTCCCTATATAGTGAACTACTAGTGACCAGGGCCCTATTCCCTATATAGTGAACTACTAGTGACCAGAGCCCTATTCCTATATAGTGAACTACTAGTGACCAGAGCCCTATTCCCTATATAGTGAACTACTAGTGACCAGAGCCCTATTCCCTATATAGTGAACTACTGGTGACCAGAGCCCTATTCCCTATATAGTGAACTACTAATGACCAGAGCTCTATTCCCTATATAGTGAACTACTAATGACCAGAGCCCTATTCCCTATATAGTGAACTACTAATGACCAGAGCCCTATTCCCTATATAGTGAACTACTTTAGACCAGAGCCCTATTCCCTATATAGTGAACTACTAGTGACCAGAGCCCTATTCCCTATATAGTGAACTACTTTAGACCAGAGCCCTATTCCCTATATAGTGAACTACTAGTGACCAGAGCCCTATTCCCTATATAGTGAACTACTAGTGACCAGAGCCCTATTCCCTATATAGTGAACTACTAGTGACCAGAGCCCTATTCCCTATATAGTAAACTACTAGTGACCAGAGCCCTATTCCCTATATAGTGAACTACTAGTGACCAGAGCCCTATTCCCCTTATAGTGAACTACTAGTCACCATGGCCCCTTGGGACTCTCTAAGGAGTTTGTTCCTGTTAAAAGCGGGGCGATGCCGCTGATGCTGGAGGAGATGGTTCCTGTTAACAGCAGGGCACAGCCGATGATGCTGGAGGAGATGGTTCCTGTTAACAGCAGGGCACAGCCGATGATGCTGGAGGAGATGGTTCCTGTTAACAGCAGGGCACAGCCGATGATGCTGGAGGAGATGGTTCCTGTTAACAGCAGGGCGAAGCCGATGATGCTGGAGGAGTTTGTTCCTGTTAACAGCAGGGCACAGCCGATGATGCTGGAGGAGATGGTTCCTGTTAACAGCAGGGCACAGCCGATGATGCTGGAGGAGATGGTTCCTGTTAACAGCAGGGCGAAGCCGATGATGCTGGAGGAGATGGCTGCCTGAATCCAAGAGGTGTTTTTATTAGGCAATGAACGGAGCAAATGTTTTGTCTGTGGAGACAGGTGTATTTACCAGACCTCCACTAGGTGGCAGTACAGCCAGGCATATTTTAATCTCAAGGTTGCTAGGAGAGTTTGATATAGGCAGCCAACAAAATGGCACCATACTCCCTATATAGTGGAACACTAGAGACCAGAGCCCTATTCCCTATATAGTGAACTACTAGTGACCAGAGCCCTATTCCCTATATAGTGAACTACTAGTGACCAGAGCCCTATTCCCTATATAGTGAACTACTAGTGGCCAGAGCCCTATTCCCTATATAGTGAACTACTAGTGACCAGAGCCCTATTCCATATATAGTGAACTACTAATGACCAGAGCCCTATTCTCTATATAGTGCACTACTAGTGACCAGAGCCCTATTCCCTATATAGTGAACTACTAGTGACCAGAGCCCTATTCCCTATATAGTGAACTACTAATGACCAGAGCCCTATTCTCTATATAGTGCACTACTAGTGACCAGAGCCCTATTCCCTATATAGTGCACTACTAGTGACCAAAGCCCTATTCCCTATATAGTGAACTACTAGTGACCAGAGCCCTATTCCCTATATAGTGAACTACTGGTGACCAGAGCCCTATTCCCTATATAGTGAACTACTAGTGACCAGAGTCCTATTCCCTATATAGTGAACTACTAGTGACCAGATCCCTATTCCCTATATAGTGAACTACTAATGACCAGAGCTCTATTCCCTATATAGTGAACTACTAATGACCAGAGCCCTATTCCCTATATAGTGAACTACTAGTGACCAGAGCCCTATTCCCTATATAGTGAACTACTAATGACCAGAGCTCTATTCCCTATATAGTGAACTACTAATGACCAGAGCCCTATTCCCTATATAGTGAACTACTAATGACCAGAGCCCTATTCCCTATATAGTGAACTACTTTAGACCAGAGCCCTATTCTCTATATAGTGAACTACTCGTGACCAGAGCCCTATTCCCTATATAGTGAACTACTTTAGACCAGAGCCCTATTCCCTATATAGTGAACTACTAGTGACCAGAGCCCTATTCCCCTTATAGTGAACTACTAGTGACCAGAGCCCTATTCCCCATATAGTGAACTACTAGTGACCGGAGCCCTATTCCCTATATAGTGAACTACTAGTGACCAGAGCCCTATTCCCTATATAGTGAACTACTAGTGACCAGAGCCCTATTCCCTATATAGTGAACTACTAGTGACCAGAGCCCTATTCCCTATATAGTGAACTGCTAGTGACCAGAGCCCTATTCCCTATATAGTGAACTACTAGTGACCAGAGCCCTATTCCCCTTATAGTGAACTACTAGTCACCATGGCCCCACTCTCTAAGGAGTTTGTTCCTGTTAAAAGTGACCAGAGCCGCTGATGCTGGAGGAGATGGTTCCTGTTAACAGCAGGGCACAGCCGATGATGCTGGAGGAGATGGTTCCTGTTAACAGCAGGGCACAGCCGATGATGCTGGAGGAGATGGTTCCTGTTAACAGCAGGGCACAGCCGATGATGCTGGAGGAGATGGTTCCTGTTAACAGCAGGGCAAAGCCGATGATGCTGGAGGAGTTTGTTCCTGTTAACAGCAGGGCACAGCCGATGATGCTGGAGGAGATGGTTCCTGTTAACAGCAGGGCGAAGCCGATGATGCTGGAGGAGATGGCTGCCTGAATCCAAGAGGTGTTTTTATTAGGCAATGAACGGAGCAAATGTTTGGTCTGTGGAGACAGGTGTATTTACCAGACCTCCACTAGGTGGCAGTACAGCCAGGCATATTTTAATCTCAAGGTTGCTAGGAGAGTTTGATATAGGCAGCCAACAAAATGGCACCATACTCCCTATATAGTGGAACACTAGTGACCAGAGCCCTATTCCCTATATAGTGAACTACTAGTGACCAGAGCCCTATTCCCTATATAGTGAACTACTTTAGACCAGAGCCATATTCCCTATATAGTGAACTACTAGTAACCAGAGCCCTATTCCCTATATAGTGAACTACTAGTGACCAGAGCCCTATTCCCTATATAGTGAACTACTAGTGACCAGAGCCCTATTCCCTATATAGTGAACTACTAGTGACCAGAGCCCTATTCCCTATATAGTGAACTACTAGTGACCAGAGCCCTATTCCCTATATAGTGAACTACTAGTGACCAGAGCCCTATTCCCTATATAGTGAACTACTAGTGACCAGAGCCCTATTCCCTATATAGTGAACTACTAGTGACCAGAGCCCTATTCCCTATATAGTGAACTACTAGTGACCAGAGCCCTATTCCCTATATAGTGAACTACTAGTGACCAGAGCCCTATTCCCTATATAGTGAACTACTAGTGACCAGAGCCCTATTTCCTATATAGTGAACTACTAGTGACCAGAGCCCTATTCCCTATATAGTGAACTACTAGTGACCAGAGCCCTATTCCCTATATAGTGAACTACTAGTGACCAGAGCCCTATTCCCTATATAGTGAACTACTAGTGGCCAGAGCCCTATTCCCTATATAGTGAACTACTAGTGACCAGAGCCCTATTCCATATATAGTGAACTACTAATGACCAGAGCCCTATTCTCTATATAGTGCACTACTAGTGACCAGAGCCCTATTCCCTATATAGTGAACTACTAGTGACCAGAGCCCTATTCCCTATATAGTGAACTACTAATGACCAGAGCCCTATTCTCTATATAGTGCACTACTAGTGACCAGAGCCCTATTCCCTATATAGTGCACTACTAGTGACCAGAGCCCTATTCCCTATATAGTGAACTACTAGTGACCAGAGCCCTATTCCCTATATAGTGAACTACTGGTGACCAGAGCCCTATTCCCTATATAGTGAACTACTAATGACCAGAGCTCTATTCCCTATATAGTGAACTACTAGTGACCAGAGCCCTATTCCCTATATAGTGAACTACTAGTGACCAGAGCCCTATTCCCTATATAGTGAACTACTTTAGACCAGAGCCCTATTCCCTATATAGTGAACTACTAGTGACCAGAGCCCTATTCCCTATATAGTGAACTACTTTAGACCAGAGCCCTATTCCCTATATAGTGAACTACTAGTGACCAGAGCCCTATTCCCTATATAGTGAACTACTAGTGACCAGAGCCCTATTCCCTATATAGTGAACTACTAGTGACCAGAGCCCTATTCCCTATATAGTGAACTACTAGTGACCAGAGCCCTATTCCCTATATAGTGAACTACTAGTGACCAGAGCCCTATTCCCCTATAGTGAACTACTAGTGACCAGGCCCTGTTAAAAGCTATTCCCTATGATGCTGGAGGAGATGGTTCCTAGTGAACAGCAGGGCACCCTAGCCGAGTGATGCTGGAGGAGATGGTTCCTATTAACAGCAGGGCACAGCCGATGATGCTGGAGGAGAGCCCTATTCCTGTATAAACTACTAGTGACCAGCCCTATGATGCTGGAGGAGATGGTTCCTGTTAACAGCAGGGCCCTATATAGTGAACTGATGCTGGAGGAGATGGCTGCCTGATTCCAATATGTTTTTACTACAATGAACAGAGCCCTATTTGGTCTGTGGAGACACTACTATTTACCAGACCTCCACTAGGTGGCAGTACAGCCAGGCATATTTTAATCTCAAGGTTGCTAGGAGAGTTTGATATAGGCAGCCAACAAAATGGCATTCCCCTATATAGTGAACTACTAGTGACCAGAGCCCTATTCCCTATATAGTGAACTACTAGTGACCAGAGCCCTATTCCCTATATAGTGAACTACTTTAGACCAGAGCCCTATTCCCTATATAGTGAACTACTAGTGACCAGAGCCCTATTCCCTATATAGTGAACTACTAGTGACCAGAGCCCTATTCCCTATATAGTGAACTACTAGTGACCAGAGCCCTATTCCCTATATAGTGAACTACTAGTGACCAGAGCCCTATTCCCTATATAGTGAACTACTAGTGACCAGAGCCCTATTCCTATATAGTGAACTACTAGTGACCAGAGCCCTATTCCCTATATAGTGAACTACTAGTGACCAGAGCCCTATTCCCTATATAGTGAACTACTAGTGACCAGAGCCCTATTCTCTATATAGTGAACTACTAGTGACCAGAGCCCTATTCCCTATATAGTGAACTACTAGTGACCAGAGCCCTATTCCCTATATAGTGAACTACTAGTGACCAGAGCCCTATTCCCTATATAGTGAACTACTAGTGACCAGAGCCCTATTCCCTATATAGTGAACTACTAGTGACCAGAGCCCTATTCCCTATATAGTGAACTACTAGTGACCAGAGCCCTATTCCCTATATAGTGAACTACTAGTGACCAGAGCCCTATTCCCTATATAGTGAACTACTAGTGACCAGAGCCCTATTCGATATATAGTGAACTACTAGTGACCAGAGCCCTATTCCTATATAGTGAACTACTAGTGACCAGAGCCCTATTCCCTATATAGTGAACTACTAGTGACCAGAGCCCTATTCCCTATATAGTGAACTACTAGTGACCAGAGCCCTATTCCTATATAGTGAACTACTAGTGACCAGAGCCCTATTCCCTATATAGTGAACTACTAGTGACCAGAGCCCTATTCCCTATATAGTGAACTACTAGTGACCAGAGCCCTATTCCCTATATAGTGAACTACTAGTGACCAGAGCCCTATTCCCTATATAGTGAACTACTAGTGACCAGAGCCTATTCCCTATATAGTGAACTACTAATGACCAGAGCCCTATTCCCTATATAGTGAACTACTAATGACCAGAGCCCTATTCCCTATATAGTGAACTACTAGTGACCAGAGCCCTATTCCCTATATAGTGAACTACTAGTGACCAGAGCCCTATTCCCTATATAGTGAACTACTAGTGACCAGAGCCCTATTCCCTATATAGTGAACTACTAGTGACCAGAGCCCTATTCCCTATATAGTGAACTACTAGTGACCAGAGCCCTATTCCCTATATAGTGAACTACTAGTGACCAGAGCCCTATTCCCTATATAGTGAACTACTAGTGACCAGAGCCCTATTCCCTATATAGTGAACTACTAGTGACCAGAGCCCTATTCCCCTATAGTGAACTACTAGTCACCAGAGCCCCTATTCTCTATAGGAACTTGTTCCTGTTAAAGAGCCCTATTCCCTGATGCTGGAGTGAACTTCCTGTTAACAGAGGGCCTATTCCGATGATGCTGGAGTGAGATGGTTCCTGTGAACAGCAGACAGCCTGATTCTGGAGGAGATGGTTCCTGTTAACTACTAGGGACAGCCCTATGATGCTGGAGGAGATGGTTCCTGTTATAGTGAACTATGATGCTGGACCAGAGCCCTAATCCAAGATGTTTTTATTAGGCAATGAACTAGCAAATGTTTGGTCTGTGGAGACAGGTGCCCTATTTACCAGACCTCCACTAGGTGACCAGTATTCAGCCAGGCATATTTTAATCTCAAGGTTGCTAGGAGAGTTTGATATAGGCAGCCAACAAAATGGCACCCTACTCCCTATATAGTGGAACACTAGTGACCAGAGCCCTATTCCCTATATAGTGAACTACTAGTGACCAGAGCCCTATTCCCTATATAGTGAACTACTTTAGACCAGAGCCATATTCCCTATATAGTGAACTACTAGTGACCAGAGCCCTATTCCCTATATAGTGAACTACTAGTGACCAGAGCCCTATTCCCTATATAGTGAACTACTAGTGGCCAGAGCCCTATTCCCTATATAGTGAACTACTAGTGACCAGAGCCCTATTCCATATATAGTGAACTACTAATGACCAGAGCCCTATTCTCTATATAGTGCACTACTAGTGACCAGAGCCCTATTCCCTATATAGTGAACTACTAGTGACCAGAGCCCTATTCCCTATATAGTGAACTACTAATGACCAGAGCCCTATTCCTATATAGTGAACTACTAGTGACCAGAGCCCTATTCCCTATATAGTGCACTACTAGTGACCAAAGCCCTATTCCCTATATAGTGAACTACTAGTGACCAGAGCCCTATTCCCTATATAGTGAACTACTGGTGACCAGAGCCCTATTCCCTATATAGTGAACTACTAGTGACCAGAGCCCTATTCCCTATATAGTGAACTACTAGTGACCAGAGCCCTATTCCCTATATAGTGAACTACTAGTGACCAGAGCCCTATTCCCTATATAGTGAACTACTAGTGACCAGAGCCCTATTCCCTATATAGTGAACTACTAGTGACCAGAGCCCTATTCCCTATATAGTGAACTACTAGTGACCAGAGCCCTATTCCCTATATAGTGAACTACTAGTGACCAGAGCCCTATTCCCTATATAGTGAACTACTAGTGACCAGAGCCCTATTCCCTATATAGTGAACTACTTTAGACCAGAGCCCTATTCCCTATATAGTGAACTACTAGTGACCAGAGCCCTATTCCCTATATGGTGAACTGACCAGAGCCCTATTCCCTATATAGTGAACTACTAGTGACCAGAGCCCTATTCCCCTAATAGTGAACTACTAGTGACCAGTGCCCTATTCCCCATATAGTGAACTACTAGTGACCAGAGCCCTATTCCCTATATAGTGAACTACTAGTGACCAGAGCCCTATTCCCTATATAGTGAACTACTAGTGACCAGAGCCCTATTCCCTATATAGTGAACTACTAGTGACCAGAGCCCTATTCCCTATATAGTGAACTACTAGTGACCAGAGCCCTATTCCCTATATAGTGAACTACTAGTGACCAGAGCCCTATTCCCTTATAGTGAACTACTAGTGACCAGGCCCTACTCTCTATAGTTTGTTCCTGTTACGGGCGATGTGATGCTGGAGAGATGGTTCCTGTTAACATAGTGAACTAGCCGATGATGTTGGAGGAGATGGTTCCTGTTAACAGCAGGGCACAGCCGATGATGCTGGAGGAGATGGTTCCTGTTAACAGCAGGGCACAGCCGATGATGCTGGAGTGAATGGTTCCTGTTAACCAGGGCCCTAGCCAATGATGCTGGAGGAGATGGTTCCTGTTAACAGCAGGGCCCTAGCCTATGATGCTGGAGGAGTAGTTCCTGTTAACTACTAGGGACCAGCCGATGATGCTGGAGGAGATGGTTCCTGTTAACAGTGAACTACTGATGCTGACCAGATGGCTGCCTGATTCCAAGAGGTGTTTTTATTAGGCAATGAACGGAGCAAATGTTTGGTCTGTGGAGACAGGTGTATTTAGTGACCTCCACTAGGTGGCAGTACAGCCAGGCATATTTTAATCTCAAGGTTGCTATTCCCTAGAGTTTGATATAGGCAGCCAACAAAATGGCACCCTATTCCTATATAGTGAACTACTAGTGACCAGAGCCCTATTCCCTATATAGTGAACTACTAGTGACCAGAGCCCTATTCCCTATATAGTGAACTACTTTAGACCAGAGCCATATTCCCTATATAGTGAACTACTAGTAACCAGAGCCCTATTCCCTATATAGTGAACTACTAGTGACCAGAGCCCTATTCCCTATATAGTGAACTACTTTAGACCAGAGCCCTATTCCCTATATAGTGAACTACTCGTGACCAGAGCCCTATTCCCTATATAGTGAACTACTTTAGACCAGAGCCCTATTCCCTATATAGTGAACTACTTTAGACCAGAGCCCTATTCCCTATATAGTGAACTACTAGTGACCAGAGCCCTATTCCCTATATAGTGAACTACTAGTGACCAGAGCCCTATTCCCTATATAGTGAACTACTAGTGACCAGAGCCCTATTCCCCATATAGTGAACTACTAGTGACCAGAGCCATATTCCCTATATAGTGAACTACTAGTGACCAGAGCCTTATTCCCTATATACTGAACTACTAGTGACCAGAGACCTATTCCCTATATAGTGAACTACTAGTGACCAGGGTCCTATTTCCTATATAGTGAACTACTAGTGACCAGAGCCTTATTCCCTATATAGTGAACTACTAGTGACCAGAGCCCTATTCCCTATATAGTGAACTACTAGTGACCAGAGCCATATTCCCTAAATAGTGAACTACTAGTGACCAGAGCTCTATTCCCTACATAGTGAATTACTAGTGGCCAGGGCCCTATTCCTTATATAGTGAACTACTAGTGACCAGAGCCCTATTCCCCTTATAGTGAACTACTAGTGACCAGAGCCATATTCCCTATATAGTGAACTACTAGTGACCAGAGCCCTATTCCCCTTATAGTGAACTACTAGTGACCATGGCCCCTTGGGACTCTCTAAGGAGTTTGTTCCTGTTAACAGCAGGGAACTACTAGTGATGCTGGAGGAGATATTCCTGTTAACTACTAGCAGAGTGCCCTGATTCCTGGAAGAGAACCTGTTAACAGCAGTGCCAGCCGATGATGCTGGAGGAGATGGTTCCTGTTAAAGAGAGGGGCTATTCCCTATGATGCTGGAGAGATTGTTCCTGTTAACAGCAGTCCCTATATAGTGCCGATGATGCTGGAGAGATGGTTCCTGTTAAAATAGGGTGAACTACTATGATGCTGGAGGAGATTGTTCCTGTTAACTACTAGCAGGGCACAGCCAATGATGCTGGAGGAGATGGTTCCTGTTAACAGCAGTGCACTATTCCGATGATGCTGGAGGAGATGGTTCCTGTTAAATAGTGAACTATGATGCTGGAGGAGATTGTTCCTGTGAACTACTAGGGACAGCCCTGATGCTGGAGGAGTTTGTTCCTGTTAACAGCAGGGCCCATTCCGATGATGCTGGAGGAGATGGTTCCTGTTAACATAGTGCACAGCCAATGTTTCTGGAGGAGATGGCCCTGAATCCAAGAGGTGTTTTTATTAGTCAATGAACAGAGCAAATGTTTGGCCTGTGGAGACAGGTGCATTTACAAGACTCCATTAGGTGGCAGTACAGCCCAGCATATTTTAACTAATGTTGACCAGGAGAGTTTGATATAGGCAGCCAACAAAATGGCACCCTATTCCCTATGTAGTGAACACTAGTGACCAGGGCCCTATTCCCTATATAGTGAACTACTAGTGACCAGAACCCTATTCCTATATAGTGAACTACTAGTGACCAGAGCCCTATTCCCTATATAGTGAACTACTAGTGACCAGAGCCATTTACATTACATTTAACTCATTTACCAGAGCTCTTATTCCAGATAGTGACTTACAAATTGAGCATTCACCTATATGACACTCCAGTGGAGCAACCACTTTACAATAGTGCACTAAATCTTTTAGGGGGTGACCAGGCCCTATTCCTTTATGAACTACTAGTGACCTAGGTATTCCTTAAAGAGGTGGGGTTTCAGGTGTCTCCGGATATAGTGATTGAACTACTAGTGACCAGAGCCCTATTCCCTATAGTTTGTTCCACCATTGGGGAGAGCCTATTCCCTAGTGAACAGTTTTGACTGGGCTGACCGGAGCTGTATTCCTCAGTGGTAGGGAGGCGAGCCCTATTCCAGAGGTGGATGAACTACAGTGCCCTATTCCCTTTAGGTGTAGGGCCTGATCAGAGCCTGGAGGTACTGAGGTGCTACGTTCCCCTCACAGCTCCGTAGTGCAAGCACCATGGTCTTGTAGCGGATGCGAGCTTCAACTGGAACCAGTGGACCAGAGCGGAGGAGCGGGGTGACGTGACTACTTGGGAAGGTTGAACACCAGACGGGCTGCGGCGTTCTGGATGAGTTGTAGGGGTTTCATGGCACAGGCAGGGAGCCCATTCCAACAGCGAGTTGCAGTAATCCAGACGGGAGATGACAAGTGCCTGGATTAGGACCTGCGACCGCTGTGTGAGGCAGAGTCCTACTCTATATATGTTGTAGAGCATGAACCTACAGGAACTACTAGGCCACCGCCTTGATGTTAGTTGAGAACTACAGGGTGTTGTCCAGGATCACGCCAAGGTTCTTAGTGCTACTGGGAGGAGGACACAGTGGAGTTGTCAACCGTGATGGCGAGATCATGACTAGGGCAGAGCCTTCCCTATATAGGAACTACTAGTGACAGCTCTGTCTTGCCAGAGCCCTTTCAGCTTGAGGTGGTGATCCTAGTCATCCACACTGATATGTCTGCCAGACATGCAGAGATGCGATTAGTGCCACCTGGTCATCAGAAGGGGAAAGGAGAAGATTAATTGTGTGTGACCAGTCTGCATAGCAATGATAGGAGAGACCATGTGAGGTTATGACAGAGCCAGAGTGATTCCTGTATAGTGAGAATAGGAGAGGGCCTAGAACAGAGCCCTGGGGGACACCAGTGGTGAGAGCACGTGGTGAGGAGACGGACTGACCAGAGCCACCTGGTAGGAGCGACCTGTCAGGTAGGACGCAATCAGCGTGGGCCTACGGAGAGGGTGGAGAGGAGGATCTGATGGTTCACAGTATCGAAGGCAGCCGATAGGTCTAGAAGGATGAGAGCAGAGGAGAGAGAGTTAGCTTTAGCAGTGCGGACTACTAGTGATACAGAGCCCTATCTCAGTTGAATGACTAGTCTTGAAACCTGACTGATTTGGATCAAGAAGGTCATTCCCTGAGAGAGATAGTGACCAGAGCTGGCCAAGGATTTCAAGGGTTTTGGAGAGAAAAGAAAGAAGGGATACTGGTCTGTAGTTGTTGACATCGGAGGGATCGAGTGTAGGTTTTTTCAGAAGGGGTGCAGAGCCCTATTCCCTATATAGTGGAACACTAGTGACCAGAGACCTATTCCCTATATAGTGAACTACTAGTGACCAGATCCCTATTCCCTATATAGTGAAGTACTAGTGACCAGGGCCCTATTCCCTATATAGTGAACTACTAGTGACCAGAGCCCTATTCCTATATAGTGAACTACTAGTGACCAGAGCCCTATTCCTATATAGTGAACTACTAGTGACCAGAGCCCTATTCCCTATATAGTGAACTACTAGTGACCAGAGTCCTATTCCCTATATAGTGATCTACTAGTGACCAGAGCCCTATTCCCTATATACTGACCAGAGCCCTATTCCCTATATAGTGAACTACTAGTGACCAGAGCCCTATTCCCTATATAGTGAACTACTAGTGACCAGAGCCCTATTCCCTATATAGTGAACTACTAGTGACCAGAGTCCTATTCCCTATATAGTGAACTACTAGTGACCAGAGCCCTATTCCCTATATAGTGATCTACTAGTGACAAGAGCCCTATTCCCCTAATAGTGAACTACTAGTGACCAGAGCCCTATTCCCTATATAGTGAACTACTAGTGACCAGGGCCATTTCCCTATATAGTGAACTACTAGTGACCAGGGCCCTATTCCCTATATAGTGAACTACTAGTGACCAGGGCCATTTCCCTATATAGTGAACTACTAGTGACCAGAGCCCTATTCCCTATATAGTGAACTACTAGTGACCAGAGCCCTATTCCCTATATAGTGAACTACTAGTGACCAGGGCCCTATTCCCTATATAGTGAACTACTAGTGACCAGAGCCCTATTCCCTATATAGTGAACTACTAGTGACCAGAGCCCTATTCCCTATATAGTGAACTACTAGTGACCAGGGCCCTATTCCCTATATAGTGAACTACTAGTGACCAGATCCCTATTCCCCCTAATAGTGAACTACTAGTGACCAGGGCCCTATTCCCCTAATAGTGAACTACTAGTGACCAGGGCCCTATTCCTCTAATAGTGAACTACTAGTGACCAGATCCCTATTCCCCTAATAGTGAACTACTAGTGACCAGAGCCCTATTCCCTATATAGTGAACTACTAGTGACCAGAGTCCTATTCCCCTAATAGTGAACTACTAGTGACCAGGGCCCTATTCCCCTAATAGTGAACTACTAGTGACCAGATCCCTATTCCCCTAATAGTGAACTACTAGTGACCAGGGCCCTATTCCCCTAATAGTGAACTACTAGTGACCAGGGCCCTATTCCTCTAATAGTGAACTACTAGTGACCAGGGCCCTATTCCCCTAATAGTGAACTACTAGTGACCAGGGCCCTATTCCTCTAATAGTGAACTACTAGTGACCAGATCCCTATTCCCCTAATAGTGAACTACTAGTGACCAGAGCCCTATTCCCTATATAGTGAACTACTAGTGACCAGAGTCCTATTCCTCTAATAGTGAACTACTAGTGACCAGATCCCTATTCCCCTAATAGTGAACTACTAGTGACCAGGGCCCTATTCCCCTAATAGTGAACTACTAGTGACCAGGGCCCTATTCCTCTAATAGTGATCTACTAGTGACCAGAACCCTGGTGACAGTGTGCGTATCCTTTCCTGATGGGATCGTCATGATTGGCTTGACAAGGACTCTAACGACCCAGGCTAAGTTTCAGAGGCATGGTCCTCCAGTCCATATAGATATAGTTCACCCTAGCCAGACACTGATCTAGGATCAGCTTTCCCTCCCCAATCCTAACTTAAACCATTCGATGTGAACTTATCCACAGATCTAGGATCAGCTGATAATCCTCAAACCTGTGTGTGTGTGTTTGATATAATTATTGATCGGTTGAAAACAGCGGTGCGTGGTTTCCCCTGGTTTCCTCTCTGGTTCCATAATCAATCAACATCCTCAGCCAGCACTTGACTGATCACTGAGTGAACCCTACACCCTACACCCTACATAATAAACATGACTGAGTGGACGAACCCTACACCCTACATAGTAGACATGACTGATGACTGAGTGGACGAACCCTACACCCTACATAGTAGACATGACTGATGACTGAGTGGACGAACCCTACACCCTACATAGTAGACATGACTGATCACTGAGTGGACGAACCCTACACCCTACAGAGTAGACATGACTGATCACTGAGTGGACGAACCCTACACCCTACAGAGTAGACATGACTGATCACTGAGTGGACGAACCCTACACCCTACACCCTACATAGTAGACATGACTGATGACTGAGTGGACGAACCCTACACCCTACAGTGTAGACATGACTGATCACTGAGTGGACGAACCCTACACCCTACATAGTAGACATGACTGATGACTGAGTGGACGAACCCTACACCCTACATAGTAGACATGACTGATCACTGAGTGGACGAACCCTACACCCTAGATAGTAGACATGACTGATCACTGAGTGGACGAACCCTACACCCTACATAGTAGACATGACTGACCACTGAGTGGATGAACCCTACACCCTACATAGTAGACATGACTGATCACTGAGTGGATGAACCCTACACCCTACATAGTAGACATGACTGATCACTGAGTGGACGAACCCTACACCCTACATAGTGGACATGACTGACCACTGAGTGGATGAACCCTACACCCTACATAGTGGACATGACTGATCACTGAGTGGACGAACCGTACACCCTACATAGTAGACATGACTGATCACTGAGTGGACGAACCCTACACCCTACATAGTAGACATGACTGATCACTGAGTGGACGAACCCTACACCCTACATAGTAGACATGACTGATCACTGAGTGGACGAACCCTACACCCTACATAGTAGACATGACTGATCACTGAGTGGACGAACCCTACACCCTACATAGTAGACATGACTGATCACTGAGTGGACGAACCCTACACCCTACATAGTAGACATGACTGATCACTGAGTGGACGAACCCTACACCCTACATAGTAGACATGACTGATCACTGAGTGGTTCCTGAACCCTACACCCTACATAGTAGACATGACTGATCACTGAGTGGACGAACCCTACACCCTACATAGTAGACATGACTGATCACTGAGTGGACGAACCCTACACCCTACATAGTAGACATGACTGATGACTGAGTGGACGAACCCTACACCCTACAGTGTAGACATGACTGATCACTGAGTGGACGAACCCTACACCCTACATAGTAGACATGACTGATCACTGAGTGGACCAACCCTACACCCCTACATAGTAGACATGACTGATCACTGAGTGGACGAACCCTACACCCTACATAGTAGACATGACTGATCACTGAGTGGGCCAACCCTACACCCTACATAGTAGACATGACTGATCACTGAGTGGACCAGACCCTACACCCTACAGAGTAGACATGACTGATCACTGAGTGGACGAACCCTACACCCTAGAGTAGACATGACTGATCACTGAGTGGACCCCTACACCCTACACCCTACATAGTAGACATGACTGATGACTGAGTGGGCCGACCCTACACCCTACAGTGTAGACATGACTGATCACTGAGTGGACGAACCCTACACCCTACATAGTAGACATGACTGATGACTGAGTGGAGAACCCTACACCCTACATAGTAGACATGACTGATCACTGAGTGGAGAACCCTACACCCTAGATAGTAGACATGACTGATCACTGAGTGGACCAGACCCTACACCCTACATAGTAGACATGACTGACCACTGAGTGGATGAACCCTACACCCTACATAGTAGACATGACTGATCACTGAGTGGATGAACCCTACACCCTACATAGTAGACATGACTGATCACTGAGTGGACAGAGAGCCCTACACCCTACATAGTGGACATGACTGACCACTGAGTGGATGAACCCTACACCCTACATAGTGGACATGACTGATCACTGAGTGGAGAACCGTACACCCTACATAGTAGACATGACTGATCACTGAGTGGGCCGAACCCTACACCCTACATAGTAGACATGACTGATCACTGAGTGGACCAGAACCCTACACCCTACATAGTAGACATGACTGATCACTGAGTGGACTACCCCTACATAGTAGACATGACTGATCACTGAGTGGACGAACCCTACACCCCTACATAGTAGACATGACTGATCACTGAGTGGACTAACCCTACACCCTACATAGTAGACATGACTGATCACTGAGTGGACAGAGACCCTACACCCTACATAGTAGACATGACTGATCACGGGCTGAGTGGGCCAGGTCCTACACCCTACATAGTAGACATGACTGATCACTGAGTGTAACCCTACACCCTACATAGTAGACATGACTGATCACTGAGTGGACGAACCCTACACCCTACATAGTAGACATGACTGATGACTGAGTGGACTAACCCTACACCCTAACATGACTGATCACTGAGTGGACCAACCCTACACCCTACATAGTAGACATGACTGATCACTGAGTGGATGAACCCTACACCCTACATAGTAGACATGACTGATCACTGAGTGGACGAACCCTACACCCTACATAGTGGTCATGACTGACCACTGAGTGGACGAACCCTACACCCTACAGAGTAGACATGACTGATCACTGAGTGGACGAACCCTACACCCTACAGAGTAGACATGACTGATCACTGAGTGGACGAACCCTACACCCTACATAATAGACATGACTGATCACTGAGTGGACGAACCCTACACCCTACATAGTAGACATGACTGATGACTGAGTGGGCCGAACCCTACACCCTACATAGTAGACATGACTGATCACTGAGGTACACCCTAGATAGTAGACATGACTGACCACTGAGTGGATGAACCCTACACCCTACATAGTAGACATGACTGATGACTGAGTGGACGAACCCTACACCCTACAGTGTAGACATGACTGATCACTGAGTGGACGAACCCTACACCCTACATAGTAGACATGACTGATGACTGAGTGGACGAACCCTACACCCTATATAGTAGACATGACTGATCACTGAGTGGACGAACCCTACACCCTAGATAGTAGACATGACTGACCACTGAGTGGATGAACCCTACACCCTACATAGTAGACATGACTGATCACTGAGTGGATGAACCCTACACCCTACATAGTAGACATGACTGATCACTGAGTGGACGAACCCTACACCCTACATAGTGGACATGACTGACCACTGAGTGGATGAACCCTACACCCTACATAGTGGACATGACTGATCACTGAGTGGACGAACCGTACACCCTACATAGTAGACATGACTGATCACTGAGTGGACGAACCCTACACCCTACATAGTAGACATGACTGATCACTGAGTGGACGAACCCTACACCCTACATAGTAGACATGACTGATCACTGAGTGGACGAACCCTACACCCTACATAGTAGACATGACTGATCACTGAGTGGACAAACCCTACACCCTATATAGTAGACATGACTGATCACTGAGTGGACGAACCCTACACCCTACATAGTAGACATGACTGATCACTGAGTGGACGAACCCTACACCCTACAT
Source organism: Oncorhynchus nerka (assembly GCF_034236695.1). NCBI lineage: Eukaryota > Metazoa > Chordata > Actinopteri > Salmoniformes > Salmonidae > Oncorhynchus > Oncorhynchus nerka. Next base: position 5,172 of record NW_027039448.1, on the reverse strand, counting down.
AGTAGACATGACTGATCACTGAGTGGACGAACCCTACACCCTACATAGTCCACTGGGTCCTAGGCAGAAGTAGTGCACTATAAAGGGCACAGGGTGCATAGGGGCACACGCCTGATGATGTCTGACTCCGCTGAGTTGACTAGGGCCGTTCCAGGGGGCGCTCTCTCTCTCTCTCTCTCTCTCTCTCTCACACACACACCTGTCTTATGTCCTGTCTATCAGTGTATAGGATGAACCTTGGCCTTCCAGAACTCCCCTGTGTGTGTGTGTGTGTGTGTGTGTGTGTGTGTGTGTGTGTGTGTGTGTGTGTGTGTGTGTGTGTGTGTGTGTGTGTGTGTGGTGTGTGAGTGTCTGAGTGAGTGTGACAGAGAGGTGAGTGAGTGAGTGGTGAGTGGTGGTGGTGGTGAGTGAGTGAGTGAGTGAGAGAGAGAGAGATAGGGAGTGTGAGTGAGTGAGTGAGTGAGTGAGTGAGTGAGTGAGTGAGTGAGTGAGTGAGTGAGTGAGAAAGACAGAGAGAGAGTGAGAAAGAGCATTCCATCCTACCACTCCTCTCTGATTATATAACACCTGATACACAGAGCACGGCACAACAGAGAGGAGGTCTACCCAGGTAACAGAGAGACCTACCCAGGTAACAGAGAGACCTACTCAGGTAACAGAGAGACCTACCCAGGTAACAGAGAGACCTACCCAGGTAACAGAGAGGCCTACTCAGGTAACAGAGAGACCTACCCAGGTAACAGAGAGACCTACCCAGGTAACAGAGAGACCAACCCAGGTAACAGAGAGACCTACCCAGGTAACAGAGAGACCTACCCAGGTAACAGAGAGGATACCCAGGGAACAGAGAGGTCTACCCAGGGAACAGAGAGGTCTACCCAGGTAACAGAGAGGTCTACCCAGGTAACAGAGAGACCTACCCAGGTAACAGAGCTCTACCCAGGTAACAGAGAGGACTACCCAGGAAACAGAGAGATCTACCCAGGTAACAGAGAGGTCTACCCAGGAAACAGAGAGACCTACTCAGGTAACAGAGAGGTCTACCCAGGTAACAGAGAGGTCTACCCAGGTAACAGAGAGGTCTACCCAGGTAACAGAGACATCTACCCAGGTAACAGAGAGGTCTACCGAGGTAACAGAGAGGTCTACCCAGGTAACAGAGAGGTCTACCCAGGTAACAGAGAGGTAAGAGAGAGATCTACCGAGGTAAGAGAGAGATCTACCGAGGTAACAGAGAGGTCTACCCAGGTAACAGAGAGACCTACCCAGGTAACAGAGCTCTACCCAGGTAACAGAGAGGATTACCCAGGAAACAGAGAGATCTACCCAGGTAACAGAGAGGTCTACCCAGGTAACAGAGAGACCTACTCAGGTAACAGAGAGGTCTACCCAGGTAACAGAGAGGTCTACCCAGGTAACAGAGAGGTCTACCCAGGTAACAGAGAGATCTACCCAGGTAACAGAGAGGTCTACCGAGGTAACAGAGAGGTCTACCCAGGTAACAGAGAGGTCTACCCAGGTAACAGAGAGGTAAGAGAGAGATCTACCGAGGTAAGAGAGAGATCTACCGAGGTAACAGAGAGGTCTACCCAGGTAACAGAGAGGTCTACCCAGGTAACAGAGAGATCTACCGAGGTAACAGAGAGATCTACCGAGGTAACAGAGAGGTCTACCCAGGTACCAGAGAGGTCTACCCAGGTACCAGAGAGGTCTACCCAGGTACCAGAGAGGTCTACCCAGGTAACAGAAAGGCCTGCACAGGTAACAGAGAGGTCTACCCAGGTAACAGAGAGGTCTACCCAGGTAACAGAGAGGTCTACCCAGGTAACAGAGAGACCTACCCAGGTAACAGAGAGACCTACCCAGGTAACAGAGAGACCTACACAGGTAACAGAGAGGATACCCAGGGAACAGAGAGGTCTACCCAGGGAACAGAGAGGTCTACCCAGGTAACAGAGAGGTCTACCCAGGTAACAGAGAGACCTACCCAGGTAACAGAGCTCTACCCAGGTAACAGAGAGGACTACCCAGGAAACAGAGAGGTCTACCGAGGTAACAGAGAGGTCTACCCAGGTAACAGAGAGGTCTACCCAGGTAACAGAGAGATAAGAGAGAGATCTACCGAGGTAAGAGAGAGATCTACCGAGGTAACAGAGAGGTAAGAGAGAGATCTACCGAGGTAAGAGAGAGATCTACCCAGGTAACAGAGAGGTCTACCCAGGTAACAGAGAGGTCTACCCAGGTAACAGAGAGGTCTACCCAGGTACCAGAGAGGTCTACCCAGGTAACAGAAAGGCCTGCACAGGTAACAGAGAGGTCTACCCAGGTACCAGAGAGGTCTACCCAGGTACCAGAGAGGTCTACCCAGGTACCAGAGAGGTCTACCCAGGTAACAGAAAGGCCTGCACAGGTAACAGAGAGGTCTACCCAGGTAACAGAGAGGTCTACCCAGGTAACAGAGAGGTCTACCCAGGTAACAGAGAGGTCTACCCAGGTAACAGAGAGACCTACCCAGGTAACAGAGCTCTACCCAGGTAACAGAGAGGACTACCCAGGTACCAGAGAGGTCTACCCAGGTAACAGAAAGGCCTGCACAGGTAACAGAAAGGCCTGCACAGGTAACAGAGAGGTCTACCCAGGTAACAGAGAGATCTACCCAGGTAACAGAGAGGTCTACCCAGGTAACAGAGAGACCTACTCAGGTAACAGAGAGGTCTACCCAGGTAACAGAGAGGTCTACCCAGGTAACAGAGAGATCTACCCAGGTAACAGAGAGGTCTACCGAGGTAACAGAGAGGTCTACCCAGGTAACAGAGAGGTCTACCCAGGTACCAGAGAGGTCTACCCAGGTACCAGAGAGGTCTACCCAGGTAACAGAAAGGCCTGCACAGGTAACAGAGAGGTCTACCCAGGTAACAGAGAGGTCTACCCAGGTAACAGAGAGGTCTACCCAGGTAACAGAGAGACCTACCCAGGTAACAGAGAGACCTACCCAGGTAACAGAGAGACCTACACAGGTAACAGAGAGGATACCCAGGGAACAGAGAGGTCTACCCAGGGAACAGAGAGGTCTACCCAGGTAACAGAGAGGTCTACCCAGGTAACAGAGAGACCTACCCAGGTAACAGAGCTCTACCCAGGTAACAGAGAGGACTACCCAGGAAACAGAGAGGTCTACCGAGGTAACAGAGAGGTCTACCCAGGTAACAGAGAGGTCTACCCAGGTAACAGAGAGATAAGAGAGAGATCTACCTAGGTAAGAGAGAGATCTACCGAGGTAACAGAGAGGTAAGAGAGAGATCTACCGAGGTAAGAGAGAGATCTACCCAGGTAACAGAGAGGTCTACCCAGGTAACAGAGAGGTCTACCCAGGTAACAGAGAGGTCTACCCAGGTACCAGAGAGGTCTACCCAGGTAACAGAAAGGCCTGCACAGGTAACAGAGAGGTCTACCCAGGTACCAGAGAGGTCTACCCAGGTACCAGAGAGGTCTACCCAGGTACCAGAGAGGTCTACCCAGGTAACAGAAAGGCCTGCACAGGTAACAGAGAGGTCTACCCAGGTACCAGAGAGGTCTACCCAGGTACCAGAGAGGTCTACCCAGGTACCAGAGAGGTCTACCCAGGTAACAGAAAGGCCTGCACAGGTAACAGAGAGGTCTACCCAGGTAACAGAGAGGTCTACCCAGGTAACAGAGAGGTCTACCCAGGTAACAGAGAGGTCTACCCAGGTAACAGAGAGACCTACCCAGGTAACAGAGCTCTACCCAGGTAACAGAGAGGACTACCCAGGTACCAGAGAGGTCTACCCAGGTAACAGAAAGGCCTGCACAGGTAACAGAAAGGCCTGCACAGGTAACAGAGAGGTCTACCCAGGTAACAGAGAGATCTACCCAGGTAACAGAGAGGTCTACCCAGGTAACAGAGAGACCTACTCAGGTAACAGAGAGGTCTACCCAGGTAACAGAGAGGTCTACCCAGGTAACAGAGAGATCTACCCAGGTAACAGAGAGGTCTACCGAGGTAACAGAGAGGTCTACCCAGGTAACAGAGAGGTCTACCCAGGTAACAGAGAGGTAAGAGAGATATCTACCGAGGTAAGAGAGAGATCTACCCAGGTAACAGAGAGATCTACCCAGGTAACAGAGAGGTCTACCCAGGTAACAGAGAGGTCTACCCAGGTAACAGAGAGATCTACCGAGGTAACAGAGAGGTCTACCCAGGTAACAGAGAGGTCTACCCAGGTACCAGAGAGGTCTACCCAGGTACCAGAGAGGTCTACCCAGGTAACAGAAAGGCCTGCACATGTAACAGAGAGGTCTACCCAGTTAACAGAGAGGTCTACCCAGGTAACAGAGAGGTCTACCCAGGTAACAGAGAGGTCTACCCAGGTAACATAGAGGACTACCCAGGTAACAGAGAGGTCTACCCAGGTACCAGAGAGGTCTACCCAGGTAACAGAAAGGCCTGCACAGGTAACAGAGAGGTCTACCCAGGTAACAGAGAGGTCTACCCAGGTAACAGAGAGGTCTACCCAGGTAACAGAGAGGTCTACCCAGGTAACAGAGAGGTCTACCCAGGTACCAGAGAGGTCTACCCAGGTAACAGAAAGGCCTGCACAGGTAACAGAGAGGTCTACCCAGGTAACAGAGAGGTCTACCCAGGTAACAGAGAGGTCTACCCAGGTAACAGAGAGGTCTACCCAGGTAACAGAAAGGCCTACACAGGTAACAGAGAGGTCTACCCAGGTAACAGAAAGGCCTGCACAGGTAACAGAGAGGTCTACCCAGGTAACAGAGAGGTCTACCCAGGTAACAGAGAGGTCTACCCAGGTAACAGAGAGGTCTACCCAGGTAACATAGAGGTCTACCCAGGTAACAGAGAGGTCTACCCAGGTAACAGAGAGGTCTACCCAGGTAACATAGAGGACTACCCAGGTAACAGAGAGGTCTACCCAGGTAACAGAGAGGTCTACCCAGGTAACAGAGAGGTCTACCCAGGTAACAGAGAGGTCTACCCAGGTAACAGAAAGGCCTGCACAGGTAAAACTGAGCACAGGTGTGGTTTCGATTCACCTGAAACAACAGGTCGGAAGATCATCTCTCTAGCAGCACAGTCAGGTGTAGATTCCAGATCCAGTCTACCTGCAACAGAGAACAGCCAGAGACGACACC
>NW_027039447.1:27500-57500 GCF_034236695.1 Oncorhynchus nerka | reverse complement strand
AGCTGCTGGACCACGTCACAGTGAGTGGTGGAAATGTGTCTGAGTTGGAGTCCTCTCTCTCTCTCTCTCTCTCTCTCTCTCTCTCTCTCTCTCTCTCTCTCTCTCTTTCTCTCTCTCTCTCTCTCTGCTGTAACAGTGAAGTAGGTACATCTTGTCTGAATTGTTTGGTTACATTGGCTGCACAGCACTGCTCGCTACTTCTGAATACTAAGTCAGAAATGACCCTAATTCAGAACACTATAAGGGTATGAAAGAATTCAGGAAATGAACCCTGCTGATTAGGTTTGCGACACAGAATACTTATTTTCCAATATTGAGTTCAGTTAGTGAAAAGCAAATCCTTCGTTGCATTCATTCATATAAGGAATTTTTTAAAGGGTGACGGAGGTGATGAGCTTGGACAAAATGACATGTGGATCCAGATCGAGAGAGAAAGAATGAGAGAGAATATTTACATTAAATATCTGAGGTTGAGTGATCTACTTCAGCCTGCTCCCTTCCTCCATCCCCTTCCATATTCAACCCCTTCACAGAGAGAAGACTTCACAGCTCTCTGGTCTGTTGTCTTCAGGAGGATGAGCAGATCAGGCCTCTCCATCTCTCCCCACTTCCCCATGCCTCTCAATCTCTCGCCACTCCCCAAGGCCTCTCAATCTCTCAACACTCCCCCAGGCCCAGAGGCTATAGTATACACTGCATTCGATAAGTATTCAGACCCCTTGAGTTTTTCCACATTTTGTTACGTTACAGCCTTATTCTAAAAATAAAAACATCCTCATCATCTACACACAATACCTCATGATGATAAAGCAAAAACAGGTTTTTAGAAATTGTTGCAAATGTATAAAAAAACAAAAAAAAGCATAAATACCTTATTTACATACGTATTCAGACCCTTTGCTATGAGACTCGAAATCGAGCTCAGGAGCATCCTGTTTCCATTGATTGGAGTCCACCTGTGGTAAATTCAATTGATTGGACATGATTTGGAAAGGCACACACCTGTCTATATAAGGTCCCACATTTCTGAGCAAAAAAACAAGCCATGAGGTTGAAGGAATTGTCCATAGACCTCCGTGACAGGATTGTGTCTTGGCACAGATCTGAGGAAAGGTACCAAAACATTTCTGCAGCATTGAAGGTCCCCAAGAACACAGTGGCCTCCATCATTCTTAAATGAAAGAAGTTTCAAGCCACCAAAACTCTTCCTAGAGCTGGCCGCCCGACCAAACTGAGCAATCAGACCTTTATGGTAGAGTGGCCAGACAGAAGCCATTTCTCAGTAAAAGAAACATGACAGCTTGCTTGGAGTTTGCTCAAAAGGCACCTAAAGACTCTCAGACCATGAGAAACAAGATTCTCTGTTATGATGAAACCAAGATTGACCTCTTTGGCCTGAATGCCAAGCGTCACGTCTGGAGGAAACCTGGCACCATCCTTACGGTGAAGCATGGTGGTGGCAGTATCATGTCTGGAGGAAACCTGGCACCATCCTTACGGTGAAGCATGGTGGTGGCAGTATCATGCTGTGGGGATGTTTTTCAATGGCAGGGACTGGGAAACTAATCAGGATCGAGGCAATGATGAACAGAGCAAAGTTCAGAGATCCTTCAGAGAAACCTGCTCCAGAGTGCTCAGGACCTCAGACTGGGGTGTACAATGACCCTAAGCACACAGCCAATTCAATGCAGGAGTGGCTTCGGGACAAGTTTCTGAATGTCCTTGAGTGGCCCAGCCAGAGCCTGGACTTGAACCCAATCGAACATCTCTGGAAAGACCTGAATATACAGTACCAGTCAAAAGGTTTTTCTTTAGTTTTACATTTTACATTTCTACATTGTAGAATAATACTATTATGGAATAACACAATAATATTATGGAATAACACAATAATATTATGGAATAACACAATACTATTATGGAATAACACAATAATATTATGGAATAACACAATAATATTATGGAATAACACAATAATATTATGGAATACCACAATAATATTATGGAATAACACAATAATATTATGGAATAACACAATAATATTATGGAATAACACAATAATATTATGGAATAACACAATACTATTATGGAATAACACAATAATATTATGGAATAACACAATAATATTATGGAATAACACAATAATATTATGGAATAACACAATAATATTATGGAATAACACAATAATATTATGGAATAACACAATACTATTATAGAATAACACAATAATATTATGGAATAACACAATACTATTATGGAATAACACAATAATATTATGGAATAACACAATACTATTATAGAATAACACAATAATATTATGGAATAACACAATACTATTATAGAATAACACAATAATATTATGGAATACCACAATAATATTATGGAATAACACAATAATATTATGGAATAACACAATAATATTATGGAATAACACAATAATATTATGGAATAACACAATACTATTATGGAATAACACAATAATATTATGGAATACCACAATAATATTATGGAATAACACAATAATATTATGGAATAACACAATAATATTATGGAATAACACAATAATATTATGGAATACCACAATAATATTATGGAATAACACAATAATATTATGGAATACCACAATAATATTATGGAATAACACAATAATATTATGGAATAACACAATAATATTATGGAATAACACAATACTATTATGGAATAACACAATAATATTATGGAATACCACAATAATATTATGGAATAACACAATAATATTATGGAATAACACAATAATATTATGGAATAACACAATAATATTATGGAATAACACATATGGAATCATGTGCTTCATATATGGAATCTGGTTTCTTCCACTTGGGGTCTTGATTGTGCACAACACATTTTATGGCAATCCAGCCATTACCTTGAGATATATCTTGTTCTCAGTCTGTTCTCAGTCTTGTTCTCAACCTGTGGGCATCATGTGTGTAGTGAACCAGTATCCATAGCGATGCCATTTAACAGTTATCACTGGCCCTGGCTCAGCCTTACTTACCAAGAGACGAGCGCTGAGCCTTCTTTCTAGCAAAGTCACTGATCAAGTCTTTGAAGTCCAGCTTTCTAGTTAACTGACTTTCAATGGACAGCATGGCAAGTCTAAGTTACTTATGATGTTGTACATAGCAGTAACAAACACTGTGTTCCCAAAACACCGTTACTGCACTTTCCTTATCTGCCTCCTCTTGAGAGGTCTCATCATGGAATCTCTTCCTCTGGTGGCTGTGTTCCTTGATAAATTGAGGTGCAACATCCATTTGCATAGCAATCAGTGTTGCCTCAGACAGGAGAGACTCCCATCCATCTCTAAGAGTCGGCATCTGTTTCTTTAAGGCTATTGATGTTGGCTGCTTCTGTGTCAAGTAAGACAGGGCTGGTTCAGGGGTATGGGGATGGGGAGACAGGGCTGGTTCAGGGGTATGGGGATGGGGAGACAGGACTGGTTCAGGGGTATGGGGATGGGGAGACAGGACTGGTTCAGGGGTATGGGGATGGGGATGGGGAGACAGGGCTGCTTCAGGGGTATGGGAATGGGGAGACAGGGCTGGTTCAGGGGTATGGGGATGGGAGACAGGGCTGCTTCAGGGGTATGGGGATGGGGAGACAGGGCTGCTTCAGGGGTATGGGGATGGGGAGTAGGGCTGGTTCAGGGCTATGAGGATGGTGATACAGGGCTGGTTCAGGGCTGTGGGGATGGGGAGACAGGGCTGGTTCAGGGCTGTGGGGATGGGGAGACAGGGCTGGTTCAGGGGTATGGGGATGGGGAGACAGGGCTGCTTCAGGGGTATGGGGATGGGGAGACAGGGCTGCTTCAGGGGTATGGGGATGGGGAGACAGGGCTGGTTCAGGGCTATGAGGATGGTGATACAGGGCTGGTACAGGGCTGTGGGGATGGGGAGACAGGGCTGGTTCAGGGGTATGGGGATGGGGAGACAGGGCTGGTTCAGGGCTATGAGGATGGTGATACAGGGCTGGTTCAGGGCTGTGGGGATGGGGAGACAGGGCTGGTTCAGGGGTATGGGGATGGGGAGACAGGGCTGGTTCAGGGCTGTGGGGATGGGGAGACAGGGCTGGTTCAGGGGTATGGGGATGGTGAGACAGGGCTGGTTCAGGGGTATGGGGATGGTGAGACAGGGCTGGTTCAGGGGTATGGGGATGGGGAGACAGGGCTGCTTCAGGGGTATGGGGATGGTGAGACAGGGCTGGTTCAGGGCTGTGGGGATGGGGAGACAGGGCTGCTTCAGGGGTATGGGGATGGGGAGACAGGGCTGCTTCAGGGGTATGGGAATGGGGAGACAGGGCTGGTTCAGGGGTATGGGGATGTGGAGACAGGGATGCTTCAGGGGTATGGGGATGGGGAGTAGGGCTGGTTCAGGGCTATGAGGATGGTGATACAGGGCTGGTTCAGGGCTGTGGGGATGGGGAGACAGGGCTGGTTCAGGGCTGTGGGGATGGGGAGACAGGGCTGGTTCAGGGGTATGGGGATGGGGAGACAGGGCTGCTTCAGGGGTATGGGGATGGGGAGACAGGGCTGCTTCAGGGGTATGGGGATGGGGAGTAGGGCTGGTTCAGGGCTATGAGGATGGTGATACAGGGCTGGTTCAGGACTGTGGGGATGGGGAGACAGGGCTGGTTCAGGGCTGTGGGGATGGTGAGACAGGGCTGGTTCAGGGTATGGGGATGGGGAGACAGGGCTGCTTCAGGGGTATGGGGATGGGGAGTAGGGTTGGTTCAGGACTATGAGGATGGTGATACAGGGCTGGTTCAGGGCTGTGGGGATGGGGAGACAGGGCTGGTTCAGGGGTATGGGGATGGGGAGACAGGGCTGGTTCAGGGGTATGGGGATGGGAGACAGGGCTGGTTCAGGGCTGTGGGGATGGGGAGACAGGGCTGGTTCAGGGGTATGGGGATGGGAGACAGGGCTGGTTCAGGGCTGTGGGGATGGGGAGACAGGGCTGGTTCAGGGGTATGGGGATGGGGAGACAGGGCTGGTTCAGGGGGATGGGGATGGGGAGACAGGGCTGCTTCAGGGGTATGGGGATGGTGAGACAGGGCTGGTTCAGGGGTATGGGGATGGGGAGACAGGGCTGGTTCAGGGGTATGGGGATGGTGATACAGGGCTGGTTCAAGGGTATGGGGATGGGGAGACAGGGCTGGTTCAGGGCTATGGGGATGGTGATACAGGGCTGGTTCAGGGGTATGGGGATGGGGAGACAGGGCTGGTTCAGGGGTATGGGGATGGGAGACAGGGCTGGTTCAGGGCTGTGGGGATGGGGAGACAGGGCTGGTTCAGGGGTATGGGGATGGGGAGACAGGGCTGGTTCAGGGGTATGGGGATGGGGAGACAGGGCTGCTTCAGGGGTATAGGGATGGTGAGACAGGGCTGGTTCAGGGGTATGGGGATGGGGAGACAGGGCTGGTTCAGGGGTATGGGGATGGGGAGACAGGGCTGGTTCAGGGGTATGGGGATGGGGAGACAGGGCTGGTTCAGGGGTATGGGGATGGTGATACAGGGCTGGTTCAGGGGTATGGGGATGGGGAGACAGGGCTGGTTCAGGGGTATGGGGATGGGAGACAGGGCTGGTTCAGGGCTGTGGGGATGGGGAGACAGGGCTGGTTCAGGGGTATGGGGATGGGGAGACAGGGCTGGTTCAGGGGTATGGGGATGGGGAGACAGGGCTGCTTCAGGGGTATGGGGATGGTGAGACAGGGCTGGTTCAGGGGTATGGGGATGGGGAGACAGGGCTGGTTCAGGGGTATGGGGATGGTGATACAGGGCTGGTTCAGGGGTATGGGGATGGGGAGACAGGGCTGGTTCAGGGGTATGGGGATGGTGAGACAGGGCTGGTTCAGGGGTATGGGGATGGTGAGACAGGGCTGGTTCAGGGGGATGGGGAGACAGGGCTGCTTCAGGGGTATGGGGATGGTGAGACAGGGCTGGTTCAGGGCTGTGGGGATGGGGAGACAGGGCTGCTTCAGGGGTATGGGGATGGGGAGACAGGGCTGGTTCAGGGGTATGGGGATGGGGAGACAGGACTGGTTCAGGTGTATGGGGATGGGGAGACAGGGCTGGTTCAGGGGTATGGGGATGGGGAGACAGGGCTGCTTCAGTGGTATGGGGATGGGGAGTAGGGCTGGTTCAGGGCTATGAGGATGGTGATACAGGGCTGGTTCAGGGCTGTGGGGATGGGGAGACAGGGCTGGTTCAGGGGTATGGGGATGGGGAGACAGGGCTGCTTCAGGGGTATGGGGATGGGGAGACTGGGCTGCTTCAGGGTATGGGGATGGGGGAGTAGGGCTGGTTCAGGGCTATGAGGATGGTGATACAGGGCTGGTTCAGGACTGTGGGGATGGGGAGACAGGGCTGGTTCAGGGCTGTGGGGATGGGGAGACAGGGCTGGTTCAGGGGTATGGGGATGGTGAGACAGGGCTGGTTCAGGGGTATGGGGATGGGGAGACAGGGCTGCTTCAGGGGTATGGGGATGGGGAGTAGGGTTGGTTCAGGACTATGAGGATGGTGATACAGGGCTGGTTCAGGGCTGTGGGGATGGGGAGACAGGGCTGGTTCAGGGGTATGGGGATGGGGAGACAGCGCTGGTTCAGGGGTATGGGGATGGGGAGACAGGGCTGGTTCAGGGTATGGGGATGGGAGACAGGGCTGGTTCAGGGCTGTGGGGATGGGGAGACAGGGCTGGTTCAGGGGTATGGGGATGGGAGACAGGGCTGGTTCAGGGCTGTGGGGATGGGGAGACAGGGCTGGTTCAGGGGGATGGGGATGGGGAGACAGGGCTGCTTCAGGGGTATGGGGATGGTGAGACAGGGCTGGTTCAGGGGTATGGGGATGGGGAGACAGGGCTGGTTCAGGGGTATGGGGATGGTGATACAGGGCTGGTTCAGGGGTATGGGGATGGGGAGACAGGGCTGGTTCAGGGGTATGGGGATGGTGAGACAGGGCTGGTTCAGGGCTATGGGGATGGTGATACAGGGCTGGTTCAGGGGTATGGGGATGGGGAGACAGGGCTGGTTCAGGGTATGGGGATGGGAGACAGGGCTGGTTCAGGGCTGTGGGGATGGGGAGACAGGGCTGGTTCAGGGGTATGGGGATGGGGAGACAGGGCTGGTTCAGGGGTATGGGGATGGGGAGACAGGGCTGCTTCAGGGGTATGGGGATGGTGAGACAGGGCTGGTTCAGGGGTATGGGGATGGGGAGACAGGGCTGGTTCAGGGGTATGGGGATGGGGAGACAGGGCTGGTTCAGGGGTATGGGGATGGGGAGACAGGGCTGGTTCAGGGGTATGGGGATGGTGATACAGGGCTGGTTCAGGGGTATGGGGATGGGGAGACAGGGCTGGTTCAGGGGGATGGGGATGGGGAGACAGGGCTGCTTCAGGGGTATGGGGATGGTGAGACAGGGCTGGTTCAGGGGTATGGGGATGGGGAGACAGGGCTGGTTCAGGGGTATGGGGATGGTGATACAGGGCTGGTTCAGGACTGTGGGGATGGGGAGACAGGGCTGGTTCAGGGCTGTGGGGATGGGGAGACAGGGCTGGTTCAGGGGTATGGGGATGGTGAGACAGGGCTGGTTCAGGGGTATGGGGATGGGGAGACAGGGCTGCTTCAGGGGTATGGGGATGGGGAGTAGGGTTGGTTCAGGACTATGAGGATGGTGATACAGGGCTGGTTCAGGGCTGTGGGGATGGGGAGACAGGGCTGGTTCAGGGGTATGGGGATGGGAGACAGGGCTGGTTCAGGGGTATGGGGATGGGGAGACAGGGCTGGTTCAGGGGTATGGGAGACAGGGCTGGTTCAGGGCTGTGGGGATGGGGAGACAGGGCTGGTTCAGGGGTATGGGGATGGGGAGACAGGGCTGGTTCAGGGGTATGGGGATGGGGAGACAGGGCTGCTTCAGGGGTATGGGGATGGTGAGACAGGGATGGTTCAGGGGTATGGGGATGGGGAGACAGGGCTGGTTCAGGGGTATGGGGATGGTGATACAGGGCTGGTTCAGGGGTATGGGGATGGGGAGACAGGTCTGGTTCAGTTGTATGGGGATGGTGAGACAGGGCTGGTTCAGGGCTATGGGGATGGTGATACAGGGCTGGTTCAGGGGTATGGGGATGGGGAGACAGGGCTGGTTCAGGGGTATGGGGATGGGAGACAGGGCTGGTTCAGGGCTGTGGGGATGGGGAGACAGGGCTGGTTCAGGGGTATGGGGATGGGGAGACAGGGCTGCTTCAGGGGTATGGGGATGGTGAGACAGGGCTGGTTCAGGGGTATGGGGATGGTGAGACAGGGCTGGTTCAGGGGTATGGGGATGGGGAGACAGGGCTGGTTCAGGGGTATGGGGATGGTGATACAGGGCTGTTTCAGGGGTATGGGGATGGGGAGACAGGGCTGGTTCAGGGGTATGGGGATGGGGAGACAGGGCTGGTTCAGGGTATGGGGATGGGGAGACAGGGCTGGTTCAGGGGTATGGGGATGGTGAGACAGGGCTGGTTCAGGGCTATGGGGATGGGGAGACAGGGCTGGTTCAGGGGTATGGGGATGGGGAGCCAGGGCTGGTTCAGGGGTATGGGGATGGTGATACAGGGCTGGTTCAGGGGTATGGGGATGGGGAGACAGGGCTGGTTCAGGGGTATGGGGATGGGAGACAGGGCTGGTTCAGGGCTGTGGGGATGGGGAGACAGGGCTGGTTCAGGGGTATGGGGATGGGGAGACAGGGCTGCTTCAGGGGTATGGGGATGGTGAGACAGGGCTGGTTCAGGGGTATGGGGATGGTGATACAGGGCTGGTTCAGGGGTATGGGGATGGTGATACAGGGCTGGTTCAGGGGTATGGGGATGGGGAGACAGGGCTGGTTCAGGGGATGGGGATGGGGAGACAGGGCTGCTTCAGGGGTATGGGGATGGTGAGACAGGGCTGGTTCAGGGGTATGGGGATGGGGAGACAGGGCTGGTTCAGGGGTATGGGGATGGTGATACAGGGCTGGTTCAGGACTGTGGGGATGGGGAGACAGGGCTGGTTCAGGGCTGTGGGGATGGGGAGACAGGGCTGGTTCAGGGGTATGGGGATGGTGAGACAGGGCTGGTTCAGGGGTATGGGGATGGGGAGACAGGGCTGCTTCAGGGGTATGGGGATGGGGAGTAGGGTTGGTTCAGGACTATGAGGATGGTGATACAGGGCTGGTTCAGGGCTGTGGGGATGGGGAGACAGGGCTGGTTCAGGGCATGGGGATGGGGAGACAGGGCTGGTTCAGGGGTATGGGGATGGGGAGACAGGGCTGGTTCAGGGGTATGGGGATGGGAGACAGGGCTGGTTCAGGGCTGTGGGGATGGGGAGACAGGGCTGGTTCAGGGGTATGGGGATGGGGAGACAGGGCTGGTTCAGGGGTATGGGGATGGGAGACAGGGCTGCTTCAGGGGTATGGGGATGGTGAGACAGGGCTGGTTCAGGGGTATGGGGATGGGGAGACAGGGCTGGTTCAGGGGTATGGGGATGGTGATACAGGGCTGGTTCAGGGGTATGGGGATGGGGAGACAGGGCTGGTTCAGGGGTATGGGGATGGTGAGACAGGGCTGGTTCAGGGCTATGGGGATGGTGATACAGGGCTGGTTCAGGGGTATGGGGATGGGGAGACAGGGCTGGTTCAGGGGTATGGGGATGGGAGACAGGGCTGGTTCAGGGCTGTGGGGATGGGGAGACAGGGCTGGTTCAGGGGTATGGGGATGGGGAGACAGGGCTGGTTCAGGGGTATGGGGATGGGGAGACAGGGCTGGTTCAGGGGGGGGGATGGGAGACAGGGCTGGTTCAGGGCTGTGGGGATGGGGAGACAGGGCTGGTTCAGGGGTATGGGGATGGGGAGACAGGGCTGCTTCAGGGGTATGGGGATGGTGAGACAGGGCTGGTTCAGGGGTATGGGGATGGGGAGACAGGGCTGGTTCAGGGGTATGGGGATGGTGATACAGGGCTGGTTCAGGGGTATGGGGATGGGGAGACAGGGCTGGTTCAGGGGTATGGGGATGGGGAGACAGGGCTGGTTCAGGGGTATGGGGATGGTGAGACAGGGCTGGTTCAGGGCTATGGGGATGGGGAGACAGGGCTGGTTCAGGGGTATGGGGATGGGGAGACAGGGCTGGTTCAGGGGTATGGGGATGGGGAGACAGGGCTGGTTCAGGGCTGTGGGGATGGGGAGACAGGGCTGGTCCACCTCTGGCCTGCTCGCCTCCCTACCACTGAGGAAGTACAGTTCCCGCTCAGCCCAGTCAAAACTGTTCGCTGCTCTGGCCCCCCAATGGTGGAACAAACTCCCTCACGACGCCAGGACAGCGGAGTCAATCACCACCTTCCGGAGACACCTGAAACCCCACCTCTTTAAGGAATACCTAGGATATGATAAAGTAATCCTTCTCACCCCCTTAAAAGATTTAGATGCACTATTGTAAAGTGGCTGCTCCACTGGATGTCATAAGGTGAATGCACCAATTTGTAAGTCGCTCTGGATAAGAGCGTCTGCTAAATGACTTAAATGTAAATGTAAAATGGTTCAGGGGTATGGGGAGGGGGAAACAGGGGCTGCTGAGCGTGAAGCTGCATCTGTTGGGCCTGGCACCAGGCAGGGGCAGGGACAAGTGATTTAATATGAATAGCTTGCTAAAGGTTTGCCTGCATTGATTAACCGTCGGTTAAAAGAGGAGTGAAATGCAAACTCTGAATTTTCTGTGAAGATATTAAGTAACTAATGTTAGGGGAGCAAAAGCAAACAGGTCCATTTCCACCACTCACAGATAACACCCAACTTCCTTTGCGAAAAAGTGGGTGACATACTGTCGCCCTTTCTGTTCTCTCTCCTGTCTTTCTTTTCATTTTTAGAAGCCAGAGTTTTCTTTAGGAAGCTGAGACATGATGCTCCGCCGGCACTCCTCACTCGCAATTCACTGCTAGCAAGTACTGTTCACGCCTGGTTTGGGGGCAGGACCAAACCATTTCATGTAAATAGAGAGGGGGGGGGGCAAGGGGGCAATACAGAGGCTCTCTGGATGTTTACTTTTTGCCCAAAACAAGAAAATAAAAAGAAACTGTTAGTTTTATTAGTACATTGTACATAAAATATTATATTAATGATGATACGTTAATATTGAACATGTTTCACTTAATATTCTAATAATTTTTTAGGGGGCGCCCCTGGGTGTGAAGGTGTGGGGGTGCTTTGCTGGGACACGGTCGGTGGCTACCACAGCATTCTGCAGCAATACGCCATCCCATCTGGTTTGCGCTTAGGGGGATTATCATTTGTTTTTCAACAGGACAATGATCCAACACACCTCCAGGCTGTGTAAGGGCTATTTGACCAATAAGGAGAGTGATGGTGCTGCATCAGATGAACTGGCCTCCACAATCAACCGACCTCAACCCAATTGAGATGGTTTGGGATGAGTTGGACCGCAGAGTGAAGGAAAAGCAGCCAACAAGTGCTCAGCATATGTGGGAACTCCTTCAAGACTGTTGGAAAAGTATTCCAGGTGAAGCTGGTTGAGAGAATGTCAAGAGTGTGCAAAGCTGTCATCAAGGCAAAGGGTGGCTACTTTGAAGAATCTCAAGTATAAAATATATTTTGATTTGTTTAACACTTTTTGTTACTACAAGATTCCATACGTGTTATTTCATAGTTTTGATGTCTTCATTATTATTCTACAATGTAGAAAAAAGTACAAATAAAGAAAAACCCTGAGTATGGGTGTGATAACTTTTGACTGGAACAGTAGCTGTGCAGCAACGCTCCCCATCCACCCTGACAGAGCTTGAGAGGATCTGCAGAGAAGAATGGAAGAACTCCCCAAATACAATTGTGCCAAGCTTGTAGCGTCATACCCAAGAAGACTTGAGGCTGTAATCACTGCCAAAGGTGCTTCAACAAAGTACTGAGTAAAGAGTCTGAAAAATAAATAAAGTTCTATACGTTTGCTAAAATGTCTAAAAACCAGTTTTTGCTTTGTCATTATGGGGTGTTGTGTATAGATTGATGAGGAAAAAAATAAAATGTTGTCAATTTTAGAATAAGGCTGAAACATAACAATATGTGAAAAAAGTCAAGGGGTCTGAATACTTCCTGAAAACACTGTATCTGGTCCCTTCAGAGGGGCTTTGGACTGGATCACCAGGAGCAACATGGTCCAGTTGCTGGGCCTGTTATCACCCAGGGAACAGATAGACAGTAAGAACACTACTTTAAGAACATGCCCCACACATAGCAAGAGAAGAAGGGAGAATAACATGTTCATGTGTACATTTTCATTTCCTGTATGTTTTCCTCTCCCTGCACTGTGCTAATGTTCATTTCTTGTAGCATGTTTTCCTCTCCCTGCACTGTGCTAATGTTCATTTCCTGTATGTTTTCCTCTCCCTGCACTGTGCTAATGTTCATTTCCTGTATGTTTTCCTCTCCCTGCACTGTGGTAATGTTCATTTCCTGTAGCATGTTTTCCTCTCCCTGCACTGTGCTAATGTTCATTTCCTGTATGTTTTCCTCTCCCTGCACTGTGGTAATGTTCATTTCTTGTAGCATGTTTTCCTCTCCCTGCACTGTGCTAATGTTCATTTCCTGTAGCATGTTTTCCTCTCCCTGCACTGTGCTAATGTTCATTTCCTGTATGTTTTCCTCTCCCTGCACTGTGGTAATGTTCATTTCTTGTAGCATGTTTTCCTCTCCCTGCACTGTGGTAATGTTCATTTCCTGTAGCATGTTTTCCTCTCCCTGCACTGTGCTAATGTTCATTTCTTGTAGCATGTTTTCCTCTCCCTGCACTGTGCTAATGTTCATTTCCTGTATGTTTTCCTCTCCCTGCACTGTGCTAATGTTCATTTCCTGTATGTTTTCCTCTCCCTGCACTGTGCTAATGTTCATTTCCTGTAGCATGTTTTCCTCTCCCTGCACTGTGCTAATGTTCATTTCCTGTATGTTTTCCTCTCCCTGCACTGTGGTAATGTTCATTTCCTGTAGCATGTTTTCCTCTCCCTGCACTGTGCTAATGTTCATTTCCTGTAGCATGTTTTCCTCTCCCTGCACTGTGCTAATGTTCATTTCCTGTATGTTTTCCTCTCCCTGCACTGTGGTAATGTTCATTTCCTGTAGCATGTTTTCCTCTCCCTGCACTGTGGTAATGTTCATTTCCTGTAGCATGTTTTCCTCTCCCTGCACTGTGCTAATGTTCATTTCTTGTAGCATGTTTTCCTCTCCCTGCACTGTGGTAATGTTCATTTCCTGTAGCATGTTTTCCTCTCCCTGCACTGTGCTAATGTTCATTTCCTGTAGCATGTTTTCCTCTCCCTGCACTGTGGTAATGTTCATTTCCTGTAGCATGTTTTCCTCTCCCTGCACTGTGCTAATGTTCATTTCCTGTATGTTTTCCTCTCCCTGCACTGTGCTAATGTTCATTTCCTGTAGCATGTATTCCTCTCTCTGCACTGTGGTAATGTTCATTTCCTGTAGCATGTTTTCCTCTCCCTGCACTGTGCTAATGTTCATTTCCTGTAGCATGTTTTCCTCTCTCTGCACTGTGCTAATGTTCATTTCCTGTAGCATGTTTTCCTCTCCCTGCACTGTGCTAATGTTCATTTCCTGATGATGTTTTCCTCTGCACTGTGCTAATGTTCATTTCCTGTATGTTTTCCTCTCCCTGCACTGTGCTAATGTTCATTTCCTGTAGCATGTTTTCCTCTCCCTGCACTGTGGTAATGTTCATTTCCTGTATGTTTTCCTCTCCCTGCACTGTGCTAATGTTCATTCCAGTGAGATGAAGTAATGACTTGGAAGGAGACTATAATCAACGGTTCAATCAATCATTCAACCAAAGATTGTCTTCATTTAACAAGATGATGTTATCCACATAAAGATCAACCCACCACATCTCAACCCTATTAACATACAGCAGGCTCATCTATCACTGGAGTGTAACAGGACACTCACTGACTGGTCAGACATATTACATGCTAATGGTTTTTGTCATCAGGCTCTGCACAGTAGGCTGCCATGTCACTGTAAGACCCTGGACGCTGATGGGAGTGTGTGTGTGTGTGTGTGTGTGTGTGTGTGTGTGTGTGTGTGTTGTGTGTGGGTTGTGTGTGTGTGTGTGTTGTGTGCTTGTGTGTGTTGAGCATACATTCCCTCACTGTATTCAGAAGCATTAACAGCGTTGGCCCATTCTGCTTAGTGTAATATAAATCCTTCAGTACACTATGAACCCCCATCTTTCACTGGTTTATAAATGTAGGCCAACAATGCCCTCAGTTAGGATGTGGGTCACACCTATAGTACATACTGTAAATTACAGTAACTACTAGAATAATACAGTAACTACTAGAACAATACAGTAACTATTAGAATAATGCAGTAACTACTAGAATAATACAGTAACTATTAGAATAATACAGTAACTACTAGAACAATGCAGCAACTATTAGAATAATGCAGTAACTACTAGAACAATACAGTAACTATTAGCATAATACAGTAACTACTAGAATAATACAGTAACTATTAAAATAATACAGTAACTACTAGAACAATACAGTAGTTACTAGAACAATACTGTAACTGCTAGAATAATACAGTAACAACTAGAATAATACAGTAACTACTAGAATAATACAGTAACTACTAGAACAATACAGTAACTATTAGCATAATACAGTAACTACTAGAATAATACAGTAACTATTAGAATAATACAGTAACTACTAGAACAATACAGTAGTTACTAGAACAATACTGCAACTGCTAGAATAATACAGTAGTTATTAGAATAATACAGTTAATACTAGAATAATACAATAGCTATTAGAATAATACAATAGCTATTAGAATAATACAGTAACTACTAGAATAATACAGTAGCTATTAGAATAATACAATAGCTATTAGAATAATACATTAACTACTAGAATAATACAGTAACTACTAGAATAATACAGTAACTACTAGAATAATACAGTAACTACTGGAATAATTCAGTTTTCTGACACCATTTCTTCCATTTGGATGGATAAGAAGACCACTCCTCTACCGGATCCCTTTACAGACAACCTCTTGATAAGAGGACCACTCCTCTACCGGATCCCTTTACAGACAACCTCTTGATAAGAGGACCACTCCTCTACCGGATCCCTTTACAGACAACCTCTTGATAAGAGGACCACTCCTCTACCGGATCCCTTTACAGACAACCTCTTGATAAGAAGACCACTCCTCTACCGGATCCCTTTACAGACAACCTCTTGATAAGAAGACCACTCCTCTACCGGATCCCTTTACAGACAACCTCTTGATAAGAGGACCACTCCTCTACCGGATCCCTTTAAAGACAACCTCTTGATAAGAGGACCACTCCTCTACCGGATCCCTTTACAGACAACCTCTTGATAAGAGGACCACTCCTCTACCGGATCCCTTTACAGACAACCTCTTGATAAGAAGACCACTCCTCTACCGGATCCCTTTACAGACAACCTCTTGATAAGAAGACCACTCCTCTACCGGATCCCTTTACAGACAACCTCTTGATAAGAAGACCACTCCTCTACCGGATCCCTTTACAGACAACCTCTTGACATTGTAAGGCTATTGGACAATTTATCTTTCTCAGATGATGCAGATAAATGCTGACATTGAGGATACACACTACCGTCTCAAAGCCGGCTATAATGTTGTAGTACAATAATCAATAGTCCAACCGCTGGATAAACTGTCAATGCTCAATTCAATTAACCCAAGCTTCATCGTCATGGCAGCCCTGGTCAGGGCATTATGAGCACAACTCTCATGTCTGACCACGATTTCTCGTCTCCATGCCACTTCTGGTGTGCATTTCCACCTTCACACCAGTTTACAACCGTTCTTTCTGCTTTCAGTTAGTCCAGTGATCTATTAGAGCGAGCCCTCTCTACCCTGACAGCAGTAGCACTCTTTCCCTTTTCACTCCCTCATTTGAGTCATTTAGCAGACACTCGTTTCCAGAGCCAGTCAGTGCATTCTTAAGATAGCTAGGTGGAACAACCACACATCTCAGTTACAGGCTGCGTTTAGACAGGAACCCCAATTCTGATATTTGTTTCACTAATTGGCCTTTGTGACGTGTGAGAACTGTGAGGTCACACTTCCGCGTTGTCTCTATGCTGCTGTGCTGTTTGTGGCTAATTGGCTACCTACCAAACTTTAAATGTTGTACTTTTCCATGTTTTACTTTTCCACCCCGGATGCTTTATCTGGACATGGTTCTACAGTACCTGCACCATTATCTGGACATGGTTCTACAGTACCTGCACCATTATCTGGACATGGTTCTACAGTACCTGCACCATTATCTGGACATGGTTCTACAGTACCTGCACCATTATCTGGACATGGTTCTACAGTACCAGCACCATTATCTGGACATGGTTCTACAGTACCTGCACCATTATCTGGACATGGTTCTACAGTACCTGCACCATTATCTGGACATGGTTCTACAGTACCTGCACCATTATCTGGACATGGTTCTACAGTACCTGCACCATTATCTGGACATGGTTCTACAGTACCTGCACCATTATCCGGACATGGTTCTACAGTACCTGCACCATTATCCGGACATGGTTCTACAGTACCTGCACCATTATCCGGACATGGTTCTACAGTACCAGCACCATTATCCGGACATGGTTCTACAGTACCTGCACCATTATCTGGACATGGTTCTACAGTACCTGCACCATTATCCGGACATGGTTCTACAGTACCTGCACCATTATCCGGACATGGTTCTACAGTACCTGCACCATTATCCGGACATGGTTCTACATTATCCGGACATGGTTCTACAGTACCTGCACCATTATCCGGACATGGTTCTACAGTACCTGCACCATTATCCGGACATGGTTCTACAGTACCTGCACCATTATCCGGACATGGTTCTACAGTACCTGCACCATTATCCGGACATGGTTCTACAGTACCTGCACCATTATCCGGACATGGTTCTACAGTACCTGCACCATTATCCGGACATGGTTCTACAGTACCTGCACCATTATCCGGACATGGTTCTACAGTACCTGCACCATTATCCGGACATGGTTCTACAGTACCTGCACCATTATCTGGACATGGTTCTACAGTACCTGCACCATTATCTGGACATGGTTCTGCAGTACCTGCACCATTATCTGGACATGGTTCTACAGTACCTGCACCATTATCTGGACATGGTTCTACAGTACCTGCACCATTATCTGGACATGGTTCTACAGTACCTGCACCATTATCTGGACATGGTTCTACAGTACCTGCACCATTATCTGGACATGGTTCTACAGTACCTGCACCAGCCCAAAAAGATAAGTAGTAACATTACCGTGATCTAATTGCAGTCGCTGTTCTCATAATATGCAGGAGAACTATCACCTTGCGGTGTGGATAGCCGAGCTGCAAGCCCAGTTAAGGGATGAAACACTAAGTACACCAGTAAGTACAGACAGTAGTATACATCATTTTATAGACGCCGAGCCTTCTCAGGTCTCTCCTCCACCCGAAGCCTCCCACCATTAGCTCTGAAAAATGTATAACCCTAGTCATTGGAGAATCCATTATCCACAATATTGTGGTGTGTAGAGAGTACAGGGATATTGTTATCCACGTCGGCACCAACGATGTTAGGATGAAACAGTCAGAGGTCACCAAGCTCAACATAGCTTCAGCGTGTAAATTTGCTAGAAAGATGTGTCGGCATCTAGTATTTGTTTCTGGCCCCTCCCAGTTAGGGGAGTGATGAGCTCTACAGCAGAGTCTCACAACTCAATCGCTGGTTGAACACTGTTTTCTGCACCTCCCAAAATATATAATTTGTAGATAATTGGCCCTCTTTCTGGGACTCAACCACAAACAGGACAAAGCCTGGCCTGCTGAGGAGTGATGGACTCCATCCTAGCTGAAGGGTGCTCTCATCTCATCTATGAACATAGACAGGACTCTAACTCCTCTAGCTCCACAATGACATAGGGTGCAGGACAGGCAGCAGGCTGCTAGCCAGCCTGCCTGCTTAGTGTAGTCTGCCACTAGCACAGTCAGTGTAGTCAGCTCAGCTATACCCATTGAGACCGTGTCTGTGCCTCGATCTAGGTTGGGCAAAACTAAGCATGGCGGTGTTCGCCTTAGTAATCTCAATGGAATAAAGACCTCCTCCATTCCTGTCATTATTGAAAGAGATTATAATATCTCACATCTATAAATAGGGCTACTTAATGTTAGATCCCTCACTTCTCAAAATTTGGGGAAAAGCTGTTGCGCAGCAACTCACTACCTTCCCAAAGACAAATAATGTACATGAAACGCTTCAGTCTGGTTTTAGAACCCATAATAGTACGAGACTGCACTCGTGATGGTGGTAAATTGCCTTTTAATGGCGTCAGACCAAGGCTCTGCATCTGTCCTCGTGCTCCTAGACCTTAGTGCCAATTTTGACACCATCGATCACCACATTTTTTTGGAGAGATTGGAAACCTTAATTGGTCAACACGGTCAAGTTCTGGCCTGGTTTAGATCTTATCTGTCGAAAACTTATCAGTTTGTCCCTGTATGTTTCGGTGTTCCTCAAAGCTCCGTTTTAGGACCACTATTGTTTTCACTATATATTCTACCTCTTGGAGATGTCATTCAGAAACACATACACTTTCACTGCTATGCGGATGACACACAGCTGTAAATTTCGATGAAACATTGTGACGCCCCAAAATTGCCTACCCTGGTAGCCTGTGTTTCAGACATAACTTTTTAAGGCTAGGGGGCAGTATTCGGAAGTTTGGATGACAGGTTCCCAAAGTAAACTGCCTGTTACTCAGCCCCAGTACATATGCATGGTAGTATTGGATAGAAAACACTCTAAACTTTATACAACTGTTAAAAAAATGTTTTTTATTTTTACCTTTATTTAACTAGGCAAGTCAGTTAAGAACAAATTCTTATTTTCAATGACGGCATAGGAAAAGTGGGTTAACTACCTGTTCAGGGGCAGAACGACAGATTTGTACCTTGTCAGCTCAGGGGTTTGAACTTGAAACCTTCTGGTTACTAGTCCAACGCCCTAACCACTAGGCTACCCTGCCGCCCCTGTGAGTATAACAGAACTGATTTGGCAGGCGAAACCCCGAGGACAATCCATCCAGGAATTTTTTGTTGTTGAGGTCATTGGACATTCCAATGCTTTTTTATGGGAAAGCCTAATTATTAGGACCCAGATTGCAGTTCCTATGGCTTCCACTAGATGTCAACAGTCTTTAGAAATTATAAATGTTTTTTTTAAATTAAGAAGTATTCGTATTCTTTCTAAGTGTCACTCAGAAGGACTCTAGTATTTTGAAGGGCAGCTTTTTTCCATCTTCATAACATTGCAAAAATCAGAAACATTTTGTTCAAAAATGATGTAGAAATGCTAATCCATGCTTTTGTTACTTCAATATTAGACTACTGCAAGGCTCTACTCTCCGGATACCTGGATAAAGCACTAAATAAACTTCAATTGGGTCTAAACACGGCTGCTAGAATCTTGACTAGAACTCCAAAATGTTATCATATTCCTCCAGTGCTAGCACAGCCCCCTCACCACTAGAGGGATATCCACAGACCACCAATTTACTACCCTGAGACAAGGCTGAGTACAGCACTCGAAGATCTCCTCCTCCGCATGAGCCACAGGGCGCGCAAAACCGGACAGGAAGATCACATCAGTGACTCAACCACAGTGTCCCCTGACCCTCCTTGTCTCAGCCTCCAGTATCTATGCTGCAATAGTCCATGTGCCCGGGGGCAAGGGTCAGTCTGTTATATCTGGTGTAATTCTTATCTGGTGTCCTGTGTGAATTTAAGTATGCTCTAATTCTCTCTCTTTCACTCTCTCCCTCCCCTCCCGGAGGACCTGAGCCTGAGGACCATGCCTCAGGACTACCTGGCCTGATGACTCCTGGCTGTCTGCAGTCCACCTGGTTGTGTTGCTGCTCCCGTTTCAACTGTAATGCCTACGGCTATGAAACCTTGACCTGTTCACCAGACGTGCTACCTTGTCCCGTACCTGCTGTTTACGACTCTCCCTTTCTCTCTCTCCCTCTCTCTCTCTCCCTTTCCCTATCTCTCTATCTCTTCCTTTCTCTCTCTCTCTCTCTCCCTTTCCCTATCTCTCTATCTCTCTCTCCTTCTCTATTGCACCTACTGTCTCGACCTCTGAATGCTCGGCTATGAAAAGCCAACTGACATTTATTCCTGAGGTACTGACCTGTTGAACCCTCTACAAGCACTGTGATTATTATTTGACCCTGCTGGTCATCTATGAACGTTTGAAGAACAGCCAGAAGAGGACTGGTCACCCCTCAGAGCCTGGTTTCTTCCTAGGCTCCTGCCTTTCTAGGGACTTTTTCCTCTTTCCCCCCCTTCTCTATCCTGACAGCTCAGAGAGCATTAGGAATACTGTCTCTCTCCTTTTTTCTCTCTACCCCCTCCCCTCTGTCCTCCCCTTCTCTCCAGATTAATTAACCTTCCCACTGTCTGTTTACTCAATAGCACTAAATATCCCGCCTCGACACGTCATCCGCATAAATGACGAACATTTTAATTTGGAGAAGCAATCAATGAGCAGCAGAGCACTTGTTTTCCGAGCCTCTGTCTCTGCATGGGAGATTTACAAGGGCTCCCTCTCTTTTCCACTCGTTGGGCTTGACTTATTGATTTAGTTTGTCATTAGTGATGACTTCCTCAAGTGTTGCCTCTCCATTGTAACAAATCACTTAGTTTTGAGAAAGAATTTACATGACATTTTAGTTATTGAGCAGCTTAACCAGAGCGACTCACAGGAACAGTTAGGGTTAAATGATTTTTCACCTAGTCGGCTAAGGAATTTGAACCAGGGACCTTTCAGTTACTGGCCCAACACCAGGGTAGCAGGGTAGCAGGGTAGCAGGGCATTAAGGTAGCAGGGCATTAGGGTAGAAGGGTAGCAGGGTATTAGGGTAGCGGGGTAGCAGGGCATTAGGGTAGCAGGGTAGCAGGGTATTAAGGTAGCAGGGTAGCAGGGTATTAGGGTAGCAGGGTAGCAGGATATTAGAGTAGCAGGTGTGGGAGAAAGATATACATATAGGGAGGAACATAATACTGTAACACAAGAGAAAGATACACTTAGAGTGCATTTGCCATTCTGGTAAAATGCATTGTCTATTGTATAGGACAGGAGGCCAGAGTAAGGCCATGAGAGTATAGGACAGCTGTGTCAGGACCCAGTTACGAACCCGGGTCTCCGGAGTGAGAAACAGTCACTTAACCAACTGAGCCACGAATAGTCGGCAGAATCCAGAAGATGAGGCAGACACAGCAGTACTTGAGACGGTGTATTAATGAAGTAAAAAGTGAAGTTCTTCAGGAAAACATGTAACTCCACAACCTCAAAAGGAATTCCACAAGAACAAAGGTAATCCTCCAAGACAAAAAAG
The DNA here is from genome assembly GCF_034236695.1 of Oncorhynchus nerka. NCBI lineage: Eukaryota > Metazoa > Chordata > Actinopteri > Salmoniformes > Salmonidae > Oncorhynchus > Oncorhynchus nerka. Next base: position 35,954 of record NW_027039447.1, on the reverse strand, counting down.
GTACATCCACAAGGTGGAAGGTAAAGCACAAAAAGCCTCAAAAGATACTCAAAAACAAACAAACAAGAACAAAAAACAGAATTCCACAAGCGAGTCCACCGGGATCAACAAGAGTTCACAGAGTACTAGGGCTGGGTGCTAACATACAAACACAGAGCAAATAACTGAGGAAAACAAAGGGTTTAAATACAATCAGGGGAAACGAGGCACAGGTGCAAATAATAATGGGGATCAAGGGAAAACAAAAGGTCAAAAGGCACAATGGGGGCATCTAGTGACCAAAAACCGGAACAACCCTGGCCAAATCCTGACAAGCTGAACATTAAAAACAGACCACACGAAGAGAAGGCGACACATAAGCGCCTAGGGCAACTGGACACACTAAAGATAGAGGAGACACATAGTCTGCTGATCCTAGATAACACACATACAAAAGAACGCATTAAGCTAAGTGCAGGGACAAAGCAAGCCTATAGAATAGAGGAATGTATATTATTTTTAGGACAAAGCAAGGGTCTTGCCACCATTATAATCTGACGAAAAGCAGATATGGGCGTTATTGGGTGTGAACAAGCAGGAAGCCTGAACTAAAAAGATAATGGTAGGCAGAAGAATTAGGGGGAGTATGTTTATCTGCATATGGGTTGGACCCATATGCTATATGTGTATAAATACAGGAGCCGGGGCTCTGGGAAGCGGTGTGTGATCCGCGGACCACTCCGGCTTGCTATACTTTGTATTAAAAGCCTATTTGATTTCACAAGTTCTTGCAAGCGTCATATTTGAACCGATTTTCCACGACACAGGGTAGCAGGGCATTAAGGTAGAAGGGCATTAGGGTAGCAGGGTAACAGGGTATTAGGGTGGCAGGGAATTAGGGTAGCAGGGTGGCAGGGTATTATGGTAGCAGGATAGCAGGACAATAGGGTATTATGGTAGATGGGTAGCAGAGTATTATGGTAGCAGGGCAGCAGGGTAGAATGATATTAGGGTAGCAGGGTAGAAGGATATTAGGGTAGCAGGATAGCAGGGTAGCAGGGTATTATGTTAGATAGGTAGCAGGGTATTAGGGTAGAAGGTTATTAGGGTAGGATGTTATCAGGTTAGCAGGGTATTAGGGTAGGAGATAATTGGGGTAGCAGGGTATTAGGGTAGCAGGTTATTAGGGTAGAGGTTATTAGGGTAGCAGGTTATTAGGGTAGCAGGGTATTATGGTAGCAGGGTAGCAGGGTATTATGGTAGATGGGTAGCAGGGTATTATGGTAGCAGGGTAGCAGGGCAGAAGGGTATTATGGGTAGCAGGTTAGCCGGGTAGCCGGGTAGCAGGGTATTATGGTAGCACGGTAGCATGGTATTATGGTAGCAGGGTAGCAGGGCAGAAGGGTATTATGGAAGCAGGGTAGCAGGGTAGAAGGGTATTATGGTAGCAGGGTAGCAGGGTGGTATTTTATCATTCAAGTGTGCAGCAGTGTTCTTGAAATCTGTGAAGGCAAACAGACATTTCCTGCTCTTTACATTTCCACACTGTCTCATTAATGTGCGCACACACACACACACACACACACACACACACACACACACACACACACACACACACACACACACACACACACACACACACACACACACACACACACACACACACACACACACACACACACACACACACACACACACACACACACACACACACACACACACACACACCATGTGAGATAGTAACCCCTGAACTTCCCAAATGTCAAGCGTATTGGTATATTACAGCTGGCCTATATCCTACTGTCTGTAGATGAGAGGTTGAGAAACTGAGACTGTAGAGAGATTGAGAAAATGACACTGTAGAGAGATTGAGAAAATGACACTGTAGAGAGATTGAGAAAATTACACTGTAGAGAGATTGAGAAAATTACACTGTATCAAATCAAATCAAATGTATTTATATAGCCCTTCGTACATCAGCTGATATCTCAAAGTGCTGTACAGAAACCCAGCCTAAAACCCCAAACAGCAAGCAATGCAGGTGTAGAAGCACGGTGGCTAGGAGAAACTCCCTAGAAAGGCCAAAACCTAGGAAGAAACCTAGAGAGGAACGAGGCTATGTGGGGTGGCCAGTCCTCTTCTGGCTGTGCCGGGTGGAGATTATAACAGAACATGGCCAAGATGTTCAAATGTTCATAAATGACCAGCATGGTCGAATAATAATAAGGCAGAGCAGTTGAAACTGGAGCAGTAGAGAGATTGAGAAAATGTGACTGTAGAGAGATTGAGAAAATGACACTGTAGAGAGACTGAGAGAAGCTGGAAGTTAGATGTCCTTCCAGGTCTTAGATGTTCTTCCAGGTCTTAGATGTCCTTCCAGGTCTTAGATGTCCTTCCAGCTCTTAGATGTCCTTCCAGGTCTTAGATGTTCTTCCAGGTCTTAGATGTCCTTCCAGGTCTTAGATGTTCTTTGGTGATTTATCTTGTCTGAAGCACCTTTCTTCTATAAAGCACTTCTTCAGTTCCCCTTTACAACGGCTTCATCATTTGTTTCATGTGTCTCCTGGATCAAAATTGGGATCTATATAGGCTGAAGTATGTTACATCTCACTCATATAGTTGTGTGGTGAAACTAGGCTTGAGGGTGTGCTTGGTGAAACTAGGCTTGAGGGTGTGCTTGTGGAAACTAGGCTTGAGGGTGTGCGTGGTGAAACTAGGCTTGAGGGTGTGCTTGTGAAAACTAGTCTTGAGGGTGTGCTTGTGAAAACTAGGCTTGAGGGTGTGCTTGTGGAAACTAGGCTTGAGGGTGTGCATGGGGAAACTAGGCTTGAGGGTGTGCTTGGGGAAACTAGGCTTGAGGGTGTGCCTGGGGAAACTAGGCTTGAGGGTGTGCGTGGTGAAACTAGGCTTGAGGGTGTGCTTGTGGAAACTAGGCTTGAGGGTGTGCTTGGTGAAACTAGGCTTGAGGGTGTGCGTTGTGAAACTAGGCTTGAGGGTGGGTGTGGTGAAACTACGGGTCCATCTCATAGCCTAAGGCAGCAGAATGGGTCCATCTCATAGCCTAAGGCAGGAGAATTGGTCCATCTCATAGCCTAAGGCAGCAGAATGGATCCATCTCATAGCCTAAGGCAGCAGAATGGGTTCATCTCATAGCCTAAGGCAGCAGAATGGGTCCATCTCATAGCCTAAGGCAGCAGAATGGGTCCATCTCATAGCCTAAGGCAGGAGAATTGGTCCATCTCATAGCCTAAGGCAGCAGAATGGGTTCATCCCATAGCCTAAGGCAGCAGAATGGGTTCATCTCATAGCCCAAGGCAGCAGAATGGGTCCATCTCATAGCCTAAGGCAGCATAATGGTCCATCTTATAGCCTAAGGCAGCAGAATGGATCCATCTCATAGCCTAAGGCAGCAGAATGGGTCCATCTCATAGCCTAAGGCAGCAGAATGGGTCCATCTCATAGCCTAAGGCAGAAGAATGGGTTCATCTCATAGCCTAAGGCAGCAGAATGGGTCCATCTCATAGCCTAAGGCAGAATAATGGGTTCATCTCATAGCCTAAGGCAGCAGAATGGGTCCATCTCATAGCCTAAGGCAGCAGAATGGGTCCATCTCATAGCCTAAGGCAGAATAATGGGTTCATCTCATAGCCTAAGGCAGCAGAATGGGTCCATCTCATAGCCTAAGGCAGCAGAATGGGTCCATCTCATAGCCTAAGGCAGCAGAATGGGTCCATCTCATAGCCTAAGGCAGCAGAATGGGTCCATCTCATAGCCTAAGGCAGCAGAATGGGTCCATCTCATAGCCTAAGGCAGCAGAATGGGTTCATCCCATAGCCTAAGGCAGCAGAATGGGTTCATCTCATAGCCTAAGGCAGCAGAATGGGTCCATCTCATAGCCTAAGGCAGGAGAATTGGTCCATCTCATAGCCTAAGGCAGCAGAATGGATCCATCTCATAGCCTAAGGCAGCAGAATGGGTTCATCTCATAGCCTAAGGCAGCAGAATGGGTCCATCTCATAGCCTAAGGCAGCAGAATGGGTCCATCTCATAGCCTAAGGCAGGAGAATTGGTCCATCTCATAGCCTAAGGCAGCAGAATGGGTTCATCCCATAGCCTAAGGCAGCAGAATGGGTTCATCTCATAGCCCAAGGCAGCAGAATGGGTCCATCTCATAGCCTAAGGCAGCATAATGGTCCATCTTATAGCCTAAGGCAGCAGAATGGATCCATCTCATAGCCTAAGGCAGCAGAATGGGTCCATCTCATAGCCTAAGGCAGCAGAATGGGTCCATCTCATAGCCTAAGGCAGAAGAATGGGTTCATCTCATATCCTAAGGCAGCAGAATGGGTCCATCTCATAGCCTAAGGCAGAATAATGGGTTCATCTCATAGCCTAAGGCAGCAGAATGGGTCCATCTCATAGCCTAAGGCAGCAGAATGGGTCCATCTCATAGCCTAAGGCAGAATAATGGGTTCATCTCATAGCCTAAGGCAGCAGAATGGGTCCATCTCATAGCCTAAGGCAGCAGAATGGGTCCATCTCATAGCCTAAGGCAGCAGAATGGGTCCATCTCATAGCCTAAGGCAGCAGAATGGGTCCATCTCATAGCCTAAGGCAGCAGAATGGGTCCATCTCATAGCCTAAGGCAGCAGAATGGGTTCATCTCATAGCCTAAGGCAGCAGAATGGGTCCATCTCATAGCCTAAGGCAGCAGAATGGGTCCATCTCAAAGGCAGCAGAATGGGTCCATCTCATAGCCTAAGGCAGCAGAATGGGTCCATCTCATAGCCTAAGGCAGCAGAATGGGTCCATCTCATAGCCTAAGGCAGCAGAATGGGTCCATCTCATAGCCTAAGGCAGCAGAATGGGTCCATCTCATAGCCTAAGGCAGCAGAATGGGTCCATCTCATAGCCTAAGGCATCTCATAGCCTAGGCAAATGGGTCCATCTCATAGCCTAAGGCAGCAGAATGGGTCCATCTCATAGCCTAAGGCAGCAGAATGGGTTCATCTCATAGCCTAAGGCAGCAGAATGGGTCCATCTCATAGCCTAAGGCAGCAGAATGGGTCCATCTCATAGCCTAAGGCAGCAGAATGGGTCCATCTCATAGCCTAAGGCAGCAGAATGGGTCCATCTCATAGCCTAAGGCAGCAGAATGGGTCCATCTCAAAGGCAGCCTAAGCCTAAGCAGCAGAATGGGTCCATCTCATAGCCTAAGGCAGCAGAATGGGTCCATCTCATTAAGGCAGAATAGCCTAAGGCAGCAGAATGGGTCCATCTCATAAGCCTAAGGCAGCAGAATGGGTCCATCTCATCCTAAGGCAGCAGAAATGGGTCCATCTCATAGAATGGGTCCATCTCATCTCAGCCTAAGGCAGCAGAATGGGTCCATCTCATAGCCTAAGGCAGCAGAATGGGTCCATCTCATAGCCTAAGGCAGCAGAATGGGTCCATCTCATAGCCTAAGGCAGCAGAATGGGTCCATCTCATAGCCTAAGGCAGCAGAATGGGTCCATCTCATAGCCAGAATAAGGCAGCAGAATGGGTCCATCTCATAGCCTAAGGCAGCAGAATGGGTTCATCTCATAGCCTAAGGCAGCAGAATGGGTTCATCTCATAGCCTAAGGCAGCAGAATGGGTCCATCTCATAGCCTAAGGCAGCAGAATGGGTTCATCTCATAGCCTAAGGCAGCAGAATGGGTCCATCTCATAGCCTAAGGCAGCCTCTCATAGCCTAAGGCAGCAGAATGGGTCCATCTCATAGCCTAAGGCAGCAGAATGGGTCCATCTCATAGCCTAAGGCAGCAGAATGGGTCCATCTCATAGCCTAAGGCAGCAGAATGGGTTCATCTCATAGCCTAAGGCAGCAGAATGGGTCCATCTCATAGCCTAAGGCAGCAGAATGGGTCCATCTCATAGCCTAAGGCAGCAGAATGGGTTCATCTCATAGCCTAAGGCAGCAGAATGGGTCCATCTCATAGCCTAAGGCAGCAGAATGGGTCCATCTCATAGCCTAAGGCAGCAGAATGGGTTCATCTCATAGCCTAAGGCAGCATAATGAGATATTGATTTTTATTTGACCGTTAATGACAGAACTACTGGAGCAACAGTTTGAGACTAATAAATAATATTCAGATAAAAAGATGTGATTAAATATACAAGTCTGTGAGTAGACAGGGAGTGGAAAATATGGGTAAAAAACCCGTCTATTCTTGTGTTGTTTAACTTGAGGTCCGATCTCATCAGTATTTGATCAATTATTACATCCAACATTATTATGATGAAGGCAACACACTGAAGAATCCTGGGTTCTTGAGGCTCTGTTTTGCTGCATAAAATTACATGAACTGAGGTCAGTATAATAACTTCAGAGACACTGTGTGGACTGAGCAATCTGAACACAGAGGCCCTACTTCAGAGCCAGCATCTTCCCCCACTCACCCATCCTCTCCCCCACTCCCACAGCCTCACCCAGCCCCACTCACACAATATCAAATGGGACATGATTTCTATTTGAAACTACAGAGATCACAGTCTCCTCTCTCTCTGACAGCCTTGTTGGTTGAGGCGTCCAAGGAGAGACAACGCTCTGAGATGAGAACAGAAGAACTGTCTGTCTGTTATAAATAATTTGTGTATGATGATATTACTCAAGGATGGGTGAAACTACACAGGAATGGGTGAAACTACACAGGGATGGGTGACACTACACAGGGATGGGTGACACTACACAGGGATGGGTGATACTACACAGGAATGGGTGAAACCACACAGGAATGGGTGAAACTACACAGGGATGGGTGACACTACACAGGGATGGGTGATACTACACAGGGATGGGTGATACTACACATGAATGGGTGAAACTACACAGGGATGGGTGATACTACACAGGAATGGGTGAAACTACACAGCACGAACAGCAACTTCAAAACATAATATTTTCAAAGGATACAGTTATCACACACGAGACGCAATAGAACGCGATAAACACCATCAAATGGCAAAAGCAATAATCTCTGACATGTAAAAAGACATCTAACAGTCTCTCAACGGGAATGTTCTCCTCCTCTCCCTCCCCCTTCCACTCTCCACGGTAAACAGAGAGAGCATCATGACAAATTACTCAACATTCTATAAATAAAGCAGGATCAGCACTCTACACACCACCAATGCTCTCTGACGTAAAGAGAGGCCTGTGGCCCAGCGGCATCTGTCTGAGTGTGTGTGTGTGTGTGTGTGTGTGTGTGTGTGTGTGTGTGTGTGTGTGTGTGTGTGTGTGTGTGTGTGTGTGTGTGTGTGTGTGTGTGTGTGGTGTGCTGTGCCGTGCCAGAGTGGGCTCTTCCCTCTCTTCCACTGCCATGTAAATTTGGGACACTTAGCCACCAGCTGGTGGTACCACTTCTTTGGTGCCGCTGGCAACACGCCACCGGCATGGATGAGCTATCACTATACCAACCACTGAATGTAATGCAAGTTAGAGAGCCGTGCGAAACCCAAATCTCTACACCAGTGGAGGCTCCTCAGAGGAGGAAGGGGAGGACCATCCTCTTCAGTGAATTAGAAAAAACTATACAAAATATAAATCACATCACCAAATAATCGATTAAATCATACAATTTTGCAATGAAGTTCTACAGTAGCCTCGACAGCACTCTGGGTGGCACCATGGTGTAGCCAGAGGAGCTAGCTTCCATCCTCCTCTGGGTACATTGACTTCCATACAAAACCTAGGAGGCTCATGATTCTCACCCCTTTCCATAGACTTACACAGTAATTATGATAACTTCCGGAGGACTTCCTCCAACCTATCAGAGCTCTGGCAGCATGAACTGACATGTTGTCCCCTAATAAAAGGATCAGAGAATGAATCTGGTACTGAAAGTAGAAGCTACAGCTAGCTAGCACTGCAGTGCATAAAATGTGGTGAGTAGTTGACTCAAAGAGAGAAATAATATAGTTGAACAGTTTTGAACAAATACATTTCTTCCAAAATGAAGGAGAAGCAAGAGAGAGAGATTCCATCATTTTTTTCAACTTTCAGTTTAATTTACTTAGTTAGCAAATGCAGCTAGCTAGTTTAGCCTATTCAAACACTCTGCTCAAACAGAGGGATGCTATGTTAGCTAGCTGGCTATAACAGAGGGATGCTATGTTAGCTAGCTGGCTATAACAGAGGGATGCTATGTTAGGTAGCTGGCTATGACAGAGGGATGCTATGTTAGCTAGCTGGCTATAACAGAGGGATGCTATGTTAGCTAGCTGGCTATGACAGAAGGATGCTATGTTAGCTAGCTGGCTATTACTATTCAACTCTTCCAAGTGAAGGTAAGCTTTTGGTTTTACTAATGTATTGCCACCGGGGCCCACTGGTGTAACTGCTTACTGACTATACACTGTAACTTTACTGCATGTAGTGGGTTTACTAACACATTAGTTCTATTAGCTATGTTGACTGTGACGTTACTTTTTTAA
>NW_027039447.1:22500-25000 GCF_034236695.1 Oncorhynchus nerka | reverse complement strand
AGAGAGGAGAGTGAGAGAGAGAGAGAGAGAAAGAGAGAGAGAGAGAGAGAGAGAGAGAGAGAGAGACAGAGAGAGAGAAAGAGTGGGAGAGAGAGAGAGAGAAAGAGAGAGAGAGAGAGAGAGAGAGAGAGAGAGACAGAGACAGACAGAGAGAGTGAGAGAGAGACAGAGACAGAGAGAGTGAGAGAGAGAGAGAGAGAGAGAAAAAGAGAGAGAGAGAGACAGAGAGAGAGAGAGTGGGAGAGAGAGAGAGAGAGAAGAGAGAGAGAGAGAGAGAGACAGAGACAGAGACAGAGAGAGAGATTCAGGGGTTATGGAGAGAAAATATGTGATGGAAAGAAAGAGAGATAATAGTGTTAAGTAAACAGCACGTGGATCAGTTTGTAGCGGCACGTGACATGCAGTGATACACATATTACACGCATAGAGCTTTTTATGGTAGCCTCCCCCTCAGCTCAGCTCCATAGGGAAGGAGTGGAATTATAAAACAAACCGACATCACATACAGAGAGGGAAAACCAGTCCCCCTTTTTAATGAACATCTTTATTTCATCAATACACGATACCAAGCCATCAAATAAATCCAATTAAACCCTGAACAAACAGTCCATAATACAGAACCAAACAACACAACTGAATGGACACAGAAAAGGAGTGGAGAAAGTCCAGAACATTACTTTTCACAAATACCAAGGTCCTTTTCCTTTACAAAGTGAAAGACGGGCAGAAAGAGGTGAACACTGAATACAGATACTTCTTTAGGTTTCTTTACACAATCAGAAGACTTTATTTCACAACATCCAATACCATCCAATAGTCTGTCGATGGGTACCAAGGGTTGGAGTTGGGCCGGCAGGCCATCCATCCACTTGGAACGGTGGGTTCAGGTGGTATTTGGTATAAAGATGTTGAAGGTTTGGGGGAGGGGTTTCAGTTCTTATTAAAGGTGAGACTGTACAAAGATAGATGCCTTGTAGAGCTCGCTCTCAGTATCTTTCTGTCTGAGCCAGACTAAAGGCACAGGGGGTCCACTGAACAACAGACATGTCCGTTCTAGAGAGAGAGAGAGAGAGAGAGAGAGAGGGAGAGAGAGAGAGACAGAGACAGAGATAACGAGAGACGAGAGAGAGATAGAAAGAGAGAGAGAGAGAGTGAGAGCGAGAGAGAGAGAAAGAGAGAGATAGCGAGAGAAAGAGAGAGAGAGGGAGAGAGAGAGAGAGAGAGAGAGAGGGAGGGAGAGAGAGAGAGACAGAGACAGAGATAACGAGAGACGAGAGAGAGATAGAAAGAGAGAGAGAGAGTGAGTGAGAGAGCGAGAGAGAGAGAGAAAGAGAGAGAGAGCGAGAGAAAGAGAGAGAGAGGGAGAGAGAGAGAGAGAGAGAGCGAGAGAAAGAGAGAGAGGGGAGAGAGAGAAAGACTCCGTCACTCAAAGCAAGGAGCATTCAATTGCAATTGCAATGTGTGCATTGTGTGTGTGTGTGCGTGCATGTGTGTGTGTGTGTGTGCATGTGTGTGTGTGTGTGTGTGTGTGTGTGTGTGTGTGTGTGTGTGTGTGTGTGTGTGTGTGTGTGTGTGTGTGTGTGTGTGTGTGTGTGTGTGTGTGTGACAGTGTGTGTGTGTGTGTGTGTGTGTGTGTGTGTGTGTGTGTGTGTTGTGGTTATTCTATCCTTGTGGGGACCTAAAATCCCCAGAAGTCCCCACAAGGATAGAAGAACATGCTTCCTCAGTCATTCAGCACTCCTGTCTAAAAAGGAAGATTGATTGTTATTCAACTGCGTCAGGTTGTTGTTCCTGTCTGAAAGGGTTTTGTTCACCTACACCCCTTTCTGGAAGTGTCTGTCTTTGTCAGGCTCCCACTCTGTGTGTAAATGTGTGTGTGTGTGTGTGCGTGTGTGTGTATGTAAATGTGTGTGTGTGTGTGTGTTTGCGCATGTGCGTGTGTGTGTGTGTGTAAATGTGTGTGTGTGTGCGCGTGTGCGTGCGTGTGTGTGTGCGTGTGTGTCAGTATCCCTCTGTGTGTAAATGTGTGTCAGTGTATCTGTCTGTCTGTATCAGTACATTCATCAGGATGTGTGAGTGCATACAGTATATCAGTGTGTGTCTGTCTCCCACTGTGTGTATTCCCATGATCCTCTCTGTCTCACCTTGCACTGGCAGAGGGTGCATTCTGTTCTGTGTTTGGTCCAGGCGGCTCCGCTGAAGCGCGTCAGTCCGTTCTCGTCTACACACGTCTTGGTGATGTCGTTACGGACGGTGTCAGCCTGGCAGGGGTCGGTGATGCAGCGCGGGCAGCACTGCCCCTCGGGCACCTGGGTAAACTCACAGTCCACCACTGGAGGGCAGGACATGGGCCAGCAGTCCACCTCTCCACTCTGGAACAAAAACAAGAACAACGATGCTTTATTGTCCATTTTATTTTCAAAGCACCACAACTTCAACCCAAGGGAGACAAAAACATCTCATCAACAGTCTCTCCAGCTATGACCTCCTCTCTACAGTC
>NW_027039447.1:0-20000 GCF_034236695.1 Oncorhynchus nerka | reverse complement strand
AATAATTAGTTTATATTTTGTCATACCCGTGGTATACGGTCTGATATACCATGGCTGAAAGCAATTAGCATTCAGGGCTCGAACCACCGAGTTTATAAATGTAGCTATATAATCCAAACCATTTGGACATTATTCATCAGAGCCCCACAACTTGGTTGATAATGTGTTTGCAGATGAAGTGAACTATCCATGGGAGCATCTTAAGGTGATCTAAAATGCAATAGGCGTCACTACAGTCCCTGGTTCAAAATCCAGGATGTATCACATACGGCCGTGATTGGGAGTCCCATAGAGTAGCGCAAAATTGGCACAGCATCTTCCGGGTTTGGCCGGGATAGGCCGTCATTGTAAATAAGAATTTGTTCTTAACTGACTTGCCTAGTCAAATAAAGGTTCAATTTAACATTTAAATGTGAAGTGAGCCCTCAGAGAATGGATGAATTAACTAGGCTGAGAGGGAAAGGAAGACTCCAGCTGCTCGGAAGGAACAGTCTCTCTGTCTCTCTCTCTCTGTCTCTCTCTCTCCCTCTCTCTCCCTCTCTCTCTCTCCCTCCCTCTCCCTCCCTCTCCCCCCCCCTCTCTCTCTCTCTCTCTCTCTCTCTCTCTCTCTCTCTCTCTCTCTGTGTGTCTCCACCTCTGTGTCTCTCTCTCTGTGTGTCTCTCTCTTGTTGTAAACATTGCTGTCTACATTGTTGTAAACATTGTTGTCTACATTGTTGCTTTGGCAATATTGACGCAACGGTTTTCATAGCAATGAAGCAGCTTGAGTTTGACAGAGAGGGAGAAAGACAGGGAGAAAGGCAGAGAGAAGGGCACAGACAGACAGAGAAAGGCAGAGTGCGAGAGAGAAAGACAGAGAGAAAGGCAGAGAGAGACAGAGAAAGGCAGAGATAAAGGCACAGAGAGACAGAGAAAGGCAGAGAGAGACAGAGAAAGGCAGAGAGAAAGGCACAGAGAGACAGAGAAAGGCAGAGAGAAAGGCAGAGAGAAAGGCACAGAGAGAAAGGCACAGAGAGACAGAGAAAGGCAGAGAGAAAGGCAGAGAGAGAGAGAAAGACAGAGAAAGGCAGAGAGAAAGGCACAGAGAGACAGAGAAAGGCAGAGAGAAAGGCACAGAGAGACAGAGAAAGGCAGAGAGAAAGGCAGAGAGACAGAGAAAGACAGAGAGAAAGGCACAGAGAGACAGAGAAAGGCAGAGAGAAAGGCAGAGAGAGAGAAAGACAGAGAGAAAGGCACAGAGAGACAGAGAAAGGCAGAGAGAAAGGCACAGAGAGACAGAGAAAGGCAGAGAGAAAGGCACAGAGAGACAGAGAAAGGCAGAGAGAAAGGCAGAGAGACAGAGAAAGACAGAGAGAAAGGCACAGAGAGACAGAGAAAGGCAGAGAGAAAGGCAGAGAGAGAGAGAAAGACAGAGAGAAAGGCAGAGAGAGACAGAGAAAGGCAGAGAGAAAGGCAGAGAGAAAGGCACAGAGAGACAGAGAAAGGCAGGGAGAAAGGCAGAGAGAGAGACAAAGACACAGTGAAAGGCAGAGAGAAAGGAAGAGAGAAAGAGAGAGAGACAGAGAAAGGCAGAGAGAAAGGAAGAGAGAAAGGCAGAGAGAGACAGAGAAAGGCAGAGAGAAAGGCACAGAGAGACAGAGAAAGGCAGAGAGAAAGGCAGAGAGAGAGAGAAAGACAGAGAGAAAGGCACAGAGAGACAGAGAAAGGCAGAGAGAAAGGCAGAGAGAGAGAAAGACAGAGAGAAAGGCACAGAGAGACAGAGAAAGGCAGAGAGAAAGGCAGAGAGAGAGAGAAAGACAGAGAGAAAGGCAGAGAGAAAGGCAGAAAGAGACAGAGAAAGGCAGAGAGAAAGGCAGAGAGAGAGAGAAAGACAGAGAGAAAGGCAGAGAAAGACAGAGAGAAAGGCAGAAAGAGACAGAGAAAGGCAGAGGGAAAGGCAGAAAGAGAGAGAAAGACAGAGAGAAAGGCAGAGAGAGACAGAGAAAGGCAGAGAGAAAGGCAGAAATAGACAGAGAAAGGCAGAGAGAAAGGCAGAAAGAGACAGAGAAAGGCAGAGAGAAAGGCAGAGAGAAAGGCAGAAAGAGAGAGAAAGACAGAGAGAAAGGCACAGAGAGACAGAGAAAGGCAGAGAGAAAGGCAGAGAGAGAGAGAAAGACAGAGAGAAAGGCACAGAGAGACAGAGAAAGGCAGAGAGAAAGGCAGAGAGAGAGAGAAAGACAGAGAGAAAGGCAGAGAGAAAGGCAGAAAGAGACAGAGAAAGGCAGAGAGAAAGGCTGAGAGAGAGAGAAAGACAGAGAGAAAGGCAGAGAAAGGCAGAGAGAAAGGCAGAAAGAGACAGAGAAAGGCAGAGGGAAAGGCAGAAAGAGAGAGAAAGACAGAGAGAAAGGCAGAGAGAGACAGAGAAAGGCAGAGAGAAAGGCAGAAATAGACAGAGAAAGGCAGAGAGAAAGGCAGAAAGAGACAGAGAAAGGCAGAGAGAAAGGCAGAGAGAAAGGCAGAAAGAGAGAGAAAGACAGAGAGAAAGGCAGAGAGAGACAGAGAAAGGCAGAGAGAAAGGCAGAAAGAGACAGAGAAAGGCAGAAAGAGACAGAGAAAGGCAGAGAGAAAGGCAGAGAGAGAGAGAGAGAAATACAGAGAGAAAGGCACAGAGAGACAGAGAAAGGCAGAGAGAAAGGCAGAGAGAGAGAAAAGACAGAGAGAAAGGCAGAGAGAGACAGAGAAAGGCAGAGAGAAAGGCAGAAAGAGACAGAGAAAGGCCGAGAGAAAGGCAGAAAGAGAGAGAAAGACAGAGAGAAAGGCAGAGAGACAGAGAAAGGCAGAGAAAAATGCAGAGAGAGACAGAGAAAGGCAGAAAGAGACAGAGAAAGGCAGAGAGTGAGAAAGGAGAAAGAGAGATAGAAAGAGAGAGAGATACATGCAGAAAGTCAGAGAGAAAGGCAGAGAGAGACAGAGAAAGGCAGAGAGTGAGAAAGGAGAAAGAGAGATAGAAAGAGAGAGAGAGAGACATGCAGTAAGGCAGAGAGGCAGGCAGAGAGAGACAGAGAAAGAGAGAGAGAGACATGCAGAAAGGCAGAGGGAGAGAGAAAGGCAGAGAGAGGCAGAGAGAAAGGCAGAGAGTGAGAAAGGAGAAAGAGAGATAGAAAGAGAGAGAGACATGCAGAAAGGCAGAGGGAGAGAGAAAGGCAGAGAGAAAGGCACAGAGAGACAGAGAAAGGCAGAGAGAAAGGCAGGAGAAAGGCAGAGAGAGAGAGAAAGACAGAGTGAAAGGCACAGAGAGACAGAGAAAGGCAGAGAGAAAGGAAGAGAGAAAGGCAGAGAGAAAGGCAGAGAGAGACAGAGAAAGGCAGAGAGAAAGGCACAGAGAGACAGAGAAAGGCAGAGATAAAGGCAGAGAGAGAGAGAGAAAAGACAGAGAGAAAGGCACAGAGAGACAGAGAAAGGCAGAGAGAAAGGCAGAGAGAGAGAGAAAGACAGAGAGAAAGGCACAGAGAGACAGAGAAAGTCAGAGAGAAAGGCAGGGAGAAGGCAGAGAGAGAGAGAAAGACAGAGAAAGGCACAGAGAGACAGAGAAAGGCAGAGAGAAAGGAAGAGAGAAAGGCAGAGAGAGACAGAGAAAGAGAGAGAAAGGCACAGAGAGACAGAGAAAGGCAGAGAGAAAGGCAGAGAGAGAGAGAACAGAGAGAAAGGCACAGAGAGACAGAGAAAGGCAGAGAGAAAGGCAGAGAGAGCGATAAAGACAGAGAAAGGCACAGAGAGACAGAGAAAAGGCAGAGAGAAAGGCAGAAAGAGACAGAGAAAGGCAGAGAGAAAGGCAGAAGAGAGACAGAGAAAGACAGAGAAAGGCAGAGAGAAAGGCAGAGAGAAAAAGGCAGAGAGAAAGGCAGAGAGAGAAGAGAGAGAAGACAGAGAAAGAAAGAGAGAGACAGAGAAAGGCAGAGAGAAAGAGCAGAGAGAGAAAGGCAGAGAAAGAGAGAGAGAAAGGCAGAGAGACAGAAGAGACAGAGAAAGGCAGAGAGGGCAGAAAGAGACAGAGAAAGGCACAGAGAGAAGGCAGAGAGAAAGGCAGAGAGAGAGAAAGGCAGAGAAGAGAGAGACAGAGAGAAAGGCACAGAGAGAGAGAGAAAAGCAGAGAAAGACAGAGAGAAAGGCAGAGAAGGCAGAGACAGAGAAAGACAGAGAGAAAGGCAGAGAGAGAGACAGAGAAAAGGCAGAGAGAAAGGCAGAAAGAGACAGAGAAAGGCAGAGAGAAAGGCAGAAGAGAAAGACAGAGAGAAAGGCAGAGAGAGAGAGAAAGGCAGAGAGAAAGGCAGAAATAGACAGAGAAAGGCAGAGAAAAGGCAGAAAGAGACAGAGAAAGGCAGAGAGAAAGGCAGAGAGAAAGGCAGAAAGAGCAGAGAGAAAGACAGCAGAGAGAGACAGAGAAAGGCAGAGAGAAAGAGAAAGAGACAGAGAAAGGCAAAGAGAGAGAAAGGCAGAGAGAAAGGCAGAGAGAGAGAGAGAGAGAGACAGAGAAAGGCACAGAGAGACAGAGAAAGGCAGAGAAAAGGCAGAGAGAGAGAGACAGAGAGAAAGGCAGAGAGAGAGAGAAGGCAGAGAGAAGGCAGAAAGAGACAGAGAAAGGCAGAGAGAAAGGCAGAAAGAGAGAAAAGACAGAGAGAAAGGCAGAGAGAGACAGAGAAAGGCAGAGAAAAATGCAAGAGAGACAGAGAGAAAAAGGCAGAGAGAGAAGGCAGAAAGGCAGAGAGAGAGAGATACAGAGAAAGACAGAGAGAAAGGCAGAGAGAGACAGAGAAAGGCAGAGAGTGAGAAAGGAGAAAGAGAGAGAGAAAGAGAGAGAGACAGCAGTAAGGCAGAACTTTAGGCAGAGAAGGGAAAGAGAAAGACAGAGAATTCAGAAGAGAGAAAGGCAGAGACAGAGAAAAGGCAGAGAGAAGGCATGAGAAAGTCAGAGAGAAGACAGAGAGAAAGGCACAGAGAGACAGAGAAAGGCAGAGAAAGGCAGGGAGAAAGGCAGAAAGAGAACAGAGTGAAAGGCACAGAGAGACAGAGAAAGGCAGAGAGAAAGGTTCAGAGGCAGAGAGAGGCAGAAGAGACAGAGAAAGGCAGAGAGAAAGGCACAGAGAGAAAAAAGAGATAAAGGCAGAGAGAGAGAGAAAAAGACAGAGAGAAAGGCACAGAGAGACAGAAAGGCAGAGAGAAAGGCAGAGAGAGAGAAAGACAGAGAGAAAGGCACAGAAGACAGAGAAAGGCAGAGAGAAAGGCAGCCTGGTCTGAAAAGGCACAGAGAGACAGAGAAAGGCAGAGAGAAAAGGAAGAGAGAAAGGCAGAGAGACAGAGAAAGGCAGAGAAAAGGCAGAGAGAGAGACAGAGAAAGGCAGAGAGAAAGGCAGAGAGAGACCACTACAGAGAAACAGAGAGAAAGGCAGAGAGAGACAGAGAAAGGCACTGAGAGACAGAGAGAAGAAAGGCAGAGAGAAAGGCAGAGAGAGAAAGGCAGAAAGAGACAGAGAAAGGCAGAGAGAAAGGCAGAGAGAAAGGCAGAAAGGCAGAGAGAAAGGCACAGAGAGACAGAGAAAGGCAGAGAGAAAGGCAGAGAGAGACAGAGTAAGGCAGAGAGAAAGGCAGAGAGAGAGACAGAGAAACTCAGAAAGAGACAGAGAAAGGCAGAGAGAAAGGCAGAGAACTCAGAGAGAGAGAGAGAGAGACAGAGAGAAAGGCACTAGAGACAGAGAAAGGCAGAGAGAAAGGCAGAGAGAAAGAGAAAGACAGAGAAAAGGCAGAGAGAAAGGCAGAAAGAGACAGAGAAAGGCAGATAAAAATCCAGAAAGAGAGACCAGAGAGAAAGGCAGAGAGAAGAGAAAGGCAGAGAGAAAGGCAGACAGAGAAAGGCAGAGAAAAATGCAGAGAGAGACAGAGAAAGACAGAAAGAGAAAGGAGAAAGAGAGATAGAAAGAGAGAGAGATACATGCAGAAAGGCAGAGAGAAAAGGCAGAGAGAGACAGAGAAAGGCAGAGAGTGAGAAAGGAGAAAGAAAGATAGAAAGAGAGAGAGAGAGAGACATGCAGTAAGGCAGAGAGGCAGGCAGAGAGAGACAGAGAACTCAGAGAGAGACATTCAGAAAGGCAGAGGGAGAGAGAAAGGCAGAGAGAGACAGAGAAAGGCAGAGAGTGAGAAAGGAAAAATAGAGATAGAAAGAGAGAGAGAGACATGCAGAGAGGCAGAGGGAGACAGAGAAAGGCAGAGAGAAAGGCAGAGAGAGACAGAGAAAGGCAGAGAGTGAGAAAGGAGAAAGAGAGAGAGAGACATGCAGAAAGGCAGAGAGGCAGGCTTGGCACCGGTCGATAGCACAGAGAGATTTACTGCCATATGTTCGCTGAACTTTTATGATTCAATTGGGATTGGTAGACTTTAAATTCCTTGTCTCACGACAACAAGACAGAAGCATCCAGTCCAGTCCAGTCTGTATACCCACAGCACTGACGCACTCAGGCTTCTCAAGAGCCACATTCTGGGTCTACCTCTTTCTCCTCCATACAGTATGTCACTGAAAACTAATCAGCGTCTACTCTACGGGCACTGGGCCTGCTGAGGGTTCATATACTGGCATGGTATTAGCCTACCAAACATGCAGTACCGAAATCTGGTACATGATATTTTAAAAAACAGAGATTCTCTAGCTGGTGGGGTAGTTGGGCAAATGTTCTACTAGCCTGGTTTAAACACTACTAGCCTGGTCTGAACACTACTAGCCTGGTCTGAACATTACTAGCCTGGTCTGAACACTACTAGCCTGGTCCACAGTAACTAGTCTGGTCTGACATTACTAGCCTGGTCTGAACATTACTAACCTGGTCTGAACAGTACTGACTGGTCTGATCCTCCACTACCCCAGTAACTCAGTATGTACTGGTACTATCCTCCACTAACCCAGTAACTCAGTATGTACTGGTACTATCCATCACTACCCCAGTAACTCAGTATGTACTGGTACTATCCTCCACTACCCCAGTAACTCAGTATGTACTGGTACTATCCTCCACTACCCCAGTAACTCAGTATGTACTGGTACTATCCTCCACTACCCCAGTAACTCACTATGTACTGGTACTATCCTCCACTACCACAGTAACTCAGTATGTACTGGTACTATCCTCCACTACCCCAGTAACTCAGTATGTACTGGTACTATCCTCCACTACCACAGTAACTCAGTATGTACTGGTACTATCCTCCACTACCCCAGTAACTCAGTATGTACTGGTACTATCCTCCACTACCCCAGTAACTCAGTATGTACTGGTACTATCCTCCACTACCCCAGTAACTCACTATGTACTGGTACTATCCTCCACTACCACAGTAACTCAGTATGTACTGGTACTATCCTCCACTACCCCAGTAACTCAGTATGTACTGGTACTATCCTCCACTAACCCAGTAACTCAGTATGTACTGGTACTATCCATCACTATCCCAGTAACTCAGTATGTACTGGTACTATCCTCCACTACCCCAGTAACTCAGTATGTACTGGTACTATCCTCCACTAACCCAGTAACTCAGTATGTACTGGTACTATCCATCACTACCCCAGTAACTCAGTATGTACTGGTACTATCCTCCACTACCCCAGTAACTCAGTATGTACTGGTACTATCCTCCACTACCCCAGTAACTCAGTATGTACTGGTACTATCCTCCACTACCCCAGTAACTCAGTATGTACTGGTACTATCCTCCACTACCCCAGTAACTCACTATGTACTGGTACTATCCTCCACTACCCCAGTAACTCACTATGTACTGGTACTATCCTCCACTACCACAGTAACTCAGTATGTACTGGTACTATCCTCCACTACCCCAGTAACTCAGTATGTACTGGTACTATCCTCCACTATCCCAGTAACTCAGTATGTACTGGTACTATCCTCCACTAATCCAGTAACTCAGTATGTACTGGTACTATCCTCCACTACCCCAGTAACTCAGTATGTACTGGTACTATCCTCCACTATCCCAGTAACTCAGTATGTACTGGTACTATCCTCCACTATCCCAGTAACTCACTATGTACTGGTACTATCCTCCACTATCCCAGTAACTCAGTATGTACTGGTACTATCCATCACTACCACAGTAACTCAGTATGTACTGGTACTATCCTCCACTATCCCAGTAACTCAGTATGTACTGGTACTATCCTCCACTACCCCAGTAACTCAGTATGTACTGGTACTATCCATCACTACCCCAGTAACTCAGTATGTACTGGTACTATCCTCCACTACCCCAGTAACTCAGTATGTACTGGTACTATCCTCCACTACCCCAGTAACTCAGTATGTACTGGTACTATCATCCACTACCCCAGTAACTCAGTATGTACTGGTACTATCCTCCACTATCCCAGTAACTCAGTATGTACTGGTACTATCCATCACTACCACAGTAACTCAGTATGTACTGGTACTATCCTCCACTATCCCAGTAACTCAGTATGTACTGGTACTATCCTCCACTACCCCAGTAACTCAGTATGTACTGGTACTATCCATCACTACCCCAGTAACTCAGTATGTACTGGTACTATCCTCCACTACCCCAGTAACTCAGTATGTACTGGTACTATCCATCACTACCCCAGTAACTCAGTATGTACTGGTACTATCCTCCACTACCCCAGTAACTCAGTATGTACTAGTACTATCCATCACTACCCCAGTAACTCAGTATGTACTGGTACTTTCCTCCACTACCCCAGTAATTCAGTATGTACTGGTACTATCCTCCACTACCCCAGTAACTCAGTATGTACTGGTACTATCCTCCACTACCCCAGTAACTCAGTATGTACTGGTACTATCCTCCACTACCCCAGTAACTCAGTATGTACTGGTACTATCCTCCACTACCCCAGTAACTCAGTATGTACTGGTACTATCCTCCACTACCCCAGTAACTCAGTATGTACTGGTACTATCCTCCACTACCCCAGTAACTCAGTATGTACTGGTACTATCCTCCACATCTCTCTACAGTGTCTGTCGATGCCAACTCACCATACACTGGCACTGCTGGCAGTTGTCCACCCAGGTGTCTCCACTGCTGTATGTAATGAGTCTGTTCTGGTGCAGACACTGGCTGCTGAGGCCGGGGTTACACTCTGGACAGCAGAACAGGTCGGCTGTGGTGGACTCACAGTCACACACCATCCTACGACACATCACCAGACCAGACTGTAGGGGTGAGGGGAGAGAGAGAGAGAGAGAGAGAGAGAGAGAGAGAAAGAGAGAGAATGAGTCAGACTAAGCTTTTCCTTTCAGATCTATATTTTGACATGTTAGATTTAACATTAGATTATTACTGCAATATAAAACTCTGATTGGAAACTCTTTTTCCAAAAGACTCCAATTCCCATGATTCCCCAGGAGGTTCTACAGTACATCACTCACCTGGCAGGAGCAGACGGAGCACCTGTCGTTGTCCAGCACCCAGATCTGCCCGTTGTGTTTGTGCTTGTTGTCATGGTTACAGTCCCCGGTGCAGTTCTTGCCGTGAGGGCACCTGCAGTCGTAGCCTCCGTCCACGTTGAAACACACCGTATCGTTAGCACAGCTGTGTCTTTCTGTCGCACACTCATCTATATCTGCAGAGAGGAGGGACAGACAGACTACAGGTTAGTGTATGAAGGAGGAGGGACAGACAGACTACAGGTTAGTGTATGAAGGAGGAGGGACAGACAGACTACAGGTTAGTGTATGAAGGAGGAGGGACAGACAGACTACAGGTTAGTGTATGAAGGAGGGACAGACAGACTACAGGTTAGTGTATGAAGGAGGAGGGACATACAGGCTACAGGTTAGTGTATGAAGGAGGAGGGACAGACAGACTACAGGTTAGTGTATGAAGGAGGAGGGACAGACAGACTACAGGTTAGTGTATGAAGGAGGAGGGACAGACAGACTACAGGTTACTGTATGAAGGAGGAGGGACAGACAGACTACAGGTTAGTGTATGAAGGAGGAGGGACAGACAGACTACAGGTTAGTGTATGAAGGAGGAGGGGGACAGACAGACTACAGGTTAGTGTATGAAGGAGGAGGGACAGACAGACTACAGGTTAGTGTATGAAGGAGGGACAGACAGACTACAGGTTAGTGTATGAAGGAGGAGGGACAGACAGACTACAGGTTAGTGTATGAAGGAGGAGGGACAGACAGACTACAGGTTAGTGTATGAAGGAGGAGGGACAGACAGACTACAGGTTAGTGTATGAAGGAGGAGAGACAGACAGACTACAGGTTAGTGTATGAAGGAGGAAGACAGACAGACTACAGGTTAGTGTATGAAGGAGGAAGGACAGACAGACTACAGGTTAGTGTATGAAGGAGGAGAGACAGACAGACTACAGGTTAGTGTATGAAGGAGGAGGGACAGACAGACTACAGGTTAGTGTATGAAGGAGGAGGGACAGACAGACTACAGGTTAGTGTATGAAGGAGGGGCAGACAGACTACAGGTTAGTGTATGAAGGAGGAGGGACAGACAGACTACAGGTTAGTGTATGAAGGAGGAGGGACAGACAGACTACAGGTTAGTGTATGAAGGAGGAGGGACAGACAGACTACAGGTTAGTGTATGAAGGAGGAGGGACATACAGGCTACAGGTTAGTGTATGAAGGAGGAGGGACATACAGGCTACAGGTTAGTGTATGAAGGAGGAGGGACATACAGGCTACAGGTTAGTGTATGAAGGAGGAGGGACAGACAGACTACAGGTTAGTGTATGAAGGAGGAGGGACAGACAGACTACAGGTTAGTGTATGAAGGAGGAGGGACAGACAGACTACAGGTTAGTGTATGAAGGAGGAGAGACAGACTACAGGTTAGTGTATGAAGGAGGGACAGACAGACTACAGGTTAGTGTATGAAGTCAACAAACAAATACAGTTGAATTCCAGAGGGAAAATAGTAATGGGTGAGATATGTGTTTGTATAATAATTCCAGCACCTAAGATCCTTGTGCATACCAGTACTGTGCTCATACAGGTGAGTCTAGACCCCCAACTTACCTTCACAGGACTCCCCATTGGCTGAGAACATCCCGTTGTCATGGTAGCCGTCCCGACACTCACAGTGGTACCAGCCAGGCAGGTTAACACAGATGGCTCTGCTATCACACTCCACGAAGCCATCGGTACACTCATCAATGTCTGGTGAGACACACACACACAGACACAAACACACACAACCCCGCTCACACAGATGTTTCAGTTTCAGGCTTGTTAAACACAGCTGGGCCTAATGCATTCATCTTTGCATTTGAGGTATGCAAATGTCAACTACACAGCCAGGCTTCTGTTATAGTAGCAGTGGCACATCCCGAGGATGGGTTTTATTCCCATTACAGTTTAAAACATCAAACACTAAGCCATTTCAGAGGCCCATTATCTCCTTTACAATTGGCTGGTGGGGTGGTTGGTGAGGTGGTTGGTGAGGTGGCTGGTGGGGTGGTTGGTGAGGTGGTTGGTGGGGTGGTTGGTGAGGTGGCTGGTGAGGTGGTTGGTGGGGTGGCTGGTGGGGTGGTTGGTGGGGTGGTTGGTGGGGTGGTTGGTAAGGTGGCTGGTAAGGTGGCTGGTGAGGTGGTTGGTAAGGTGGTTGGTGGGGTGGTTGGTAAGGTGGTTGGTGGGGTGGTTGGTAAGGTGGTTGGTGGGGTGGTTGGTAAGGTGGTTGGTGGGGTGGTTGGTGGGGTGGTTGGTAAGGTGGTTGGTGGGGTGGTTGGTAAGGTGGTTGGTGGGGTGGTTGGTAAGGTGGTTGGTGGGGTGGTTGGTAAGGTGGTTGGTGGTGGGGTGGTTGGTGGGGTGGTTGGTGGGTGGTTGGTGGGTGGTTGGTTGGTAAGGTGGTGGGTGGGTGGGTGTTTGGTGGGGTGGTTGGTAAGGTGGTTGGTGGGGTGGTTGGTAAGGTGGTTGGTGGGGGGAGAACGGCTCATAATAATGGCTGGAATGAAGTGAATGGAATGGCATCAAATAAAATGGAATCCAGGTGTTTGATGTGTTCAACATCATTCCATTAATCCCGTTCCAGCCATTACTATGAGCCTGTCCTCCCAACTTGAGTGCCACCAGCCTCCTGTGATCCGTAGGAGATGGAGAATCATCTCACTGGCCAGTGAGCAAAACCATTGGGATAATGAAGGCTTGGATCATATAGTATCAGGTGTCATGGTGCTCTATCAAATCCATCACTGTGTTACATGGAGGGAGTCAATCACCTTGAACCAGAGAGAGATCTCATCCATCACTGTGTTACATGGAGTGTTTAAACTAGGCTGTGTTTCTCTCCCTTTACACTAGGCTGTTTCTCTCCCTTTAAAATAGGCTGTTTCTCTCCTTTAAACTAGGCTGTGTTTCTCTCCCCTTTAAACTAGGCTGTTTCTCTCCCCTTTAAACTAGGCTGTTTCTCTCCCTTTAAACTAGGCTGTTTCTCTCCCTTTAAACTAGGCTGTGTTTCTCTCCTCTTTAATCTAGGCTGTTTCTCTCCCCTTTAAACTAGGCTGTGTTTCTCTCCTTTAAACTAGGCTGTTTCTCCCTTTAAACTAGGCTGTTTCTCTCCCCTTTAAACTAGGCTGTTTCTCTCACTGTGTTACATGGAGGGGGTGAATCACCTTGAACCAGAGAGAGATCTCGCTACTGTAGGCACACCTTATTTTAGTAATAGTAGACACTAAGAGCACATTGAGATGCAATGAGAAACAGCAGGGAGAGATGGTGAAGAGAGAGAGGAGAGAGAGAGAGAAAGAAATGGAGAAAGCAAGAGAAAGAGAGAGAGAAATGGAGAGAGAGCAAGAGAGAGAGATGGTGAGGTAGAAAGAAGGGATTTGTATTCCTGTCTATTTGAGTGACATCTCACCGAAGTCACGAGTTCAGGTCTTGTTGTGGATGCTCAGAGTTCCCTCTATAGCTCCTGCATTTACATTAGTGTTTAACCCCACGCTCCCTTACTTTACCTGCCTGCCAAGGTCAGTCTAAAGACACGTGCTTCGCCCTCTTCAGAACAGAGGATTAAAGAAGGGAGAGGGGGGATTGAGAGAGAGAGAGAGAACTGAGAGACAGAAAGAGGGAGAGGAGGGTGGAGAGAGAGAGAGAACAGAGAGAGAGAGAGGGAGAGAGGGGGGAGAGAGAGAACTGAGAGAGAGAGAACTGAGAGAGAGAGAACTGAGAGAGAGAGAGGGAGAGAGGGGAGAGAGAGAGAGAGAACTGAGAGAGAGAGAGGGGGGGGGGGAGAGAACTGAGAGAGAGAGAGGGGGGGGAGAACTGAGAGAGAGAGGAGAGAGAACATTGAATGCTCAGAAGACCTTGATTTTGTGAAAGGCTGAATGGTTGTGTGGTATTCAAAGGTAGTGTCTGTGTGTGGTGGTGGGGTTGTTTCCATTGTCCCAGCAGGTCAAAGTGGAAGACTGAGAAACAAGCTGCAGACGGCTTACATGGAGGTACAGATACTTATTCTGTTTGTTGAAGCATCTAACTACAGCTACAGTCCAAATCATATCACCATCTAACTACAGCTACAGTCCAAATCAAATCACCATCTAACTACAGCTACAGTCCAAATCACATCACCATCTAACTACAGCTACAGTCCAAATCATATCACCATCTAACTACAGCTACAGTCCACATCACATCACCATCTAACTACAGCTACAGTCCAAATCACATCACCATCTAACTACAGCTACAGTCCAAATCACATCACCATCTAACTACAGCTACAGTCCAAATCACATCACCATCTAACTACAGCTACAGTCCAAATCACATCACCATCTAACTACAGCTACAGTCCAAATCACATCACTGTCTAACTACAGCTACAGTCCAAATCACATCACCATCTAACTACAGCTACAGTCCAAAACATCACCATCTAACTACAGCTACAGTCCAAATCACATCACCATCTAACTACAGCTACAGTCCAAATCACATCACCATCTAACTACAGCTACAGTCCAAATCACATCACCATCTAACTACAGCTACAGTCCAAATCACATCACCATCTAACTACAGCTACAGTCCAAATCACATCACCATCTAACTACAGCTACAGTCCAAAACATCACCATCTAACTACAGCTACAGTCCAAATCACATCACCATCTAACTACAACTACAGTCCAAATCACATCACCATCTAACTACAGCTACAGTCCAAATCACATCACCATCTAACTACAGCTACAGTCCAAATCACATCACCATCTAACTACAGCTACAGTCCAAATCACATCACCATCTAATTACAGCTACAGTCCAAATCATATCACCATCTAACTACAGCTACAGTCCAAATCACATCACCATCTAACTACAGCTACAGTCCAAATCAAATCACCATCTAACTACAGCTACAGTCCAAATCAAATCACCATCTAACTACTTCTACAGATCAAATCACATCACCATCTAACTACAGCTACAGTCCAAATCATATCACCATCTAACTACAGCTACAGTCCAAATCAAATCACCATTTATAGAAAGTGTATTTAATTGACAAAATATTCTAAAAGTATAATATAAATGAACTGGATGCTGCTGAGTAGCTGGACAAGTAAACAGTGAGGAATAACATAGTGTAGATGCGTCTCCATGCCTCTCTCCCTCCTTCCTCGGAGTATGGCTTAGCATTTAAGTGACTGTTGGTTGAACCAGGTCTTCATGAGGCCCACTGGGAAATCACTGTGGTTTGTAGTCACCGAGCGCATCCCAAATGGCCCCCTATTCCCTACGTAGTCCACTACTATTAGCCAGAGCCCTGTAGAATAGGGTACCATTTGGAACACAGTTACTGTGTGCCGGTCCCCAGGACATCACCACTCTGACTGTCTGTCGCTGCAGCACTGCAACTCATTTGTCAGGGATATGTCACTGTGTGTGTGCGCGTGCGTGTGGTGTGTGTGCATGTTTGAGTGTGTGTGCGTGCGTGCGCACATGCACATCATGCTGACTGAGCTTACAGCAGACTTTTACTTTGAAAGCGAACCAATTCAGACTGTCTGCACACTGTGTTAGAACAACGTTATGGCAGGCAATTTACACTGTGACCCACAAAACGCAGCCTCAATGAAAAGGTGAACTGCAATTACCATTTATAATATCTGGGCTGACTGCTAGCTGAGACAAGGGACCATAAATATGTAGAGCCCATTCCTTTAAAACAGGAAGAACAATCTCTGGATGTATGATGGTCTATGTAGAGTAGAAAATCAAATAAAATATTTGATACAGAGAATAAATTATTTGGGGTCAAGCAATAAACTTGATGATTGTTAACTAATTCATTATTCATCTTTTTAATGTACCCCAGGAACATCTTTAATCTTGTCCTCTCTCCTCTCTACTCCACTCCCCTCCCTGCATCTCCTCTCCTCTTTTCTCCCGTCCTCTCCTCTCCTCTTTCCTCCTGTCCTCTCCACTCCTCTCCACTCCTCTCCTCTCCTCTCCACTCCACTCCACTCCTCTCCTCTCCTCTCCTCTCCTCTCCTCTCCTCTCCTCTCCTCTCCTCCTCTCCTCTCCTCTCCTTTCCTCTCCTCCTCCCTCTCCCTCTCCTCTCCTCTCCTCTCCTCTCCTCTCCTCTCCTCTCCTCTCTCTCTCCTCCCTCTCCACTCCACTCCACTCCTCTCCTTTCCTCATCTCTTCTCCCATCCTTTCTCCTCCTCAACCACCCCTATCATCTCCTCTCCTCTTGTCCTCTCTCCCCACCCCTTCCCCTCCCCTCCTCTCCTCTCCTCTCTCCTCCTCAACCACTCCTCTCCTCTCCTCCTCTCCTCTCTCCCTACTCTTCTCCTCTCCTCCTCTCCTCTCTCCCTCTACTCCTCTCCTCTCTCCTTCTCTAACTCTCTAGAACCTCAACCACTCCTATCATCTCCCTCTCCCCTCCTCTCCTCTCTCCCCACCACTCCCCTCCCCTCCTCTCCTATCTCCTCCTCTCCTCTCTCCTCTTCTCCTCCTCTCCTCCTCGCTCTTCTCCTCTCTATTCCTCTCCTCATCTCCTATTTACTTCTCTCCTCCTCCTCTCCTCCTCTCTACTCCTCTCTCTTCTATATTCCTCTCCTCTCCTCCTCTCCTCTCTACTCATCTCTTCTCTATTCCTCTCCTCTCATCCTCTCCTCATCTCCTTTCTTCTTTCCTCTCTCTTTCTCCTCTCCCCTCCTCTCTATTCCTCTCCTTTCTCCTCCTCCTCTCTATTCCTCTCCTCTCCCTCTCCTCCCTACTCTCTCAGACTAACTCACTCCTACCACGATCTCTCCAGCAACAACAACCATCACTGTTGAAGACGGCAACTTGGCATTGTGACGTTTGAAGTCAGGAATGTCTTTGTTGTGTCATCAACCTGTCACTCGGGAAACTCAACAGGTTTGCCGACTGCGTCACAAGCAACACATTACTCACAGGATTGTGGGTAATGCTTTAACATTCCCCCACCAGCATCCTCTCTCCCTTCAACCCGCCCCAAAAACTTTATCGAGACGAGGCTTTACCGGACGAGAAAGAACAAACGTAGTGACAGGAAGTCTTATCAAAGAGACTCCACTCTCTACCTCATTAGGATTCTCTCTAACAGAGAAATAGAGACAGAGAGACTTCCACAAAGCTGTGAATGATCTGAGAAACAAGGCAAGAAGGACCTTCTATGCCATCAAAAGGAACATAAAATTTGGCATACCAATTAGGATCTGGCTAAAAATACTTGAATCAGTTATAGAACCCATTGCCCTTTATGGTTGTGAGGTCTGGGGTCTGCTCACCAACCAAGATTTCACAAATGGACAAACACCAAATTGAGACTCTGCATGCAGAATTCTGCAAAAATGTCATCCGTGTACAACGTAGAACACCAAATAATGCAGAGCAGAATTAGGCCGATACCCACTAATTATCAACATCCAGAAAAGAGCCGTTCAATTCTACAACCACCTAAAAGGAAGCGATTCCCAAACCTTCCATAACAAAGCCATCACCAACAGAGAGATGAACCTGGAGAAGAGTCCCTAAGCAGAGCCCCCCAGGACAGCAACACAATTAGACCCAAATCATGAGAAAACAAAAAGATAATTACATGACACATTGGAAATAATTGACAAAAAAACAGAGCAAACTAGAATGCTATTTATCCTTAAACAGAGAGTACACAGTGGCAGAATACCTGACCCCTGTGACTGACCCAACATTAAGGAAATCCTTGACTATGTACAGAGCAATGCCTTGCTATTGAGAAAGGCCACCGTAGGCAGACCTGGCTCTCAAGAGAAGACAGGCTATGTGCACACTGCCCACAAAATGAGGTGGAAACTGATTGATGACTGCCAAATTGATGACCATAGAGAGAAGAGAGAGAGAGAGAAGAGAGAGAGAGAGAGAGAGAGAGAGAGAGACAGAGACAGAGACAGAGACAGAGACAGAAAGAAAGAAAGAAAGAAAGAAAGAAAGAAAGAAAGAAAGAAAGAAAGAAAGAAAGAAAAAGAGAGAGAGAGACAGAGACAGAGACAGAGACAGAGAAAGAAAGAAAGGAGAAGAGAGAGAGAGAGAGAGAGAGAGAGAGAGAGAGAGAGAGAGAGAGAGAGAGAGAGAGACAGAGACAGAGACAGAGAGGAATAGTGACTAGGAACTTAGGGAGTACATCCATCCACAGAGAAATACATTTGCATATTCAACTGTCACAGTGGCTTAGATCCAATAGCGGTGGTGTATCAATCAATCCCTCTCAACGCAGAGAGAGAAACCGTGTCTTATGATTACTGGAGTGGGAAATAAACAAGGTGCATGATGGGTATATTGCTGTCCTGATACAGATAAGCTTCACAGTGGTACCATTTCATTATTCACTCACTTAGGGATCAAATCAGTACATCACAACTAGAGATGCATAGAGTTTCATCACCTAGTTTCCCATCCAAAATTGTCAAGGCAAGGTCTCAGAAAGAAGCCCATCTCAGAGGGGGGTTCCACACACAGGATCATGTCAAGGTCTCAGAAAGAAGCCCGCTCCCCAGAGGGGGGTTCACACACAGGATCATGTCAAGGTCTCAGAAAGAAGCCCATCTCAGAGGGGGGTTCCACACACAGGATCATGTCAAGGTCTCAGAAAGAAGCCCATCTCAGAGGGGGGTTCCACACACAGGATCATGTCAAGGTCTCAGAAAGAAGCCCATCTCAGAGGGGGGTTCCACACACAGGATCATGTCAAGGTCTCAGAAAGAAGCCCATCTCAGAGGGGGTTCCACACACAGGATCATGTCATGTCTCAGAAAGAAGCCCATCTCAGAGGGGGTCCCACACAGATCATGGCAAGGTCTCAGAAAGAAGCCCATCTCAGAGGGGTTCCACACAGGATCATGTCAAGGTCTCAGGAAAGAAGCCCATCTCAGAGGGTTCCACAGGATCATGTTAAGGATGGATGCAGGCACAACATATCAAAGCAGAACTAAACCGTTGTTAAATCCTTCAGTTGTCTGTAGTACAGGATAGCTTCTTCAGTAACAAGAGAAGAATAGGAACATTAAATAACATGTCCCTCTTCTCAGAGACGATCTGTTCACTCCTCTTCTATTCAAACCTCCTCCTACGTCCATATCATAACAAAAACACAATTACTGAGAACTATTAACTTTCCGTGGCACAAATCAAAGCTTTATCATAAATACATATAGTGTAGATAACAGCAGTTCCTGTTCACCTGGAGATGTAATATCTGCTGAGACCAACGGATTATGATGTATATATATCATAAAGTCAGGAGAAGATCTTAGGATAATAACACAGTCAGGCAGGAACATGTATGCACAGGCTGCAATGGAACGTCTCTCTGTCTCTCTCTCTCTCTCTCTCTCTCTCTCTCTCTCTACCTCTCTCTCTGTATCTCTCTCTCTCTCTCTCTACCTCTCTCTCTGTATCTCTCTCTCTCTCTCTCTACCTCTCTCTCTCTCTCTCTCTCTCTCTCTCTACTCTCTCTCTCTCTCTCTCTCTCTCTCTCTCTCTCTCTCTCTCTCTCTCTCTCTCTCTCTCTCTCTCTCTCTCTCTCTCTCTCTCTCTCTCTCTCTCTCTCTCTCCTCTCTCTCTCTCTCTCTCTCTCTCTCTCTCTCTCTCTCTCTTCATGTTAAGGATGGATGCAGGCACAACATATCAGGAAGCAGAACTAGCCGTTGTTAACTTTCTGGTTTGTCTGTAGCACAGGATAGCTTCTTCAGTAACAAAGAGAGAATAGGAAACATTAAATAACATCCCTCTTCTCAGAGACAACTGTTCCACTCTTCTATTCAAACCCTCCTCCTAATCCATATCTATAGAAAAACATTACTACAGAACTGGCATTAACTCCGTGGCACAAATCAAAGCTTTTATCATAAATACATATAGTGTAGATAGCAGCAGTTCCTGTTCACCTGGAGATGTAATATCTGCAGGACATGAGTTATGATGTATATTATTATCATAAAGTCAGGAGAAGATCTTAGGATAATAACACAGTCAGGCAGGAACATACACAGGCTGCAATGGAACGTCTCTCTGTCTCTCTCTCTCTCTCTCTCTCTCTCTCTCGGTGCATGCTGGGTGTTTTGGAGTTTGAGTGTTTGGTGTGGAAAGCTCTATCCTAACTAACTTTCTTGATTCTTTCTTTACATGTTATTTTCTATGGTGGAGGGTTAATGCAATATTTGTTTTAAGCGGTATCCAAGGATTTTTTCAAAGATTAGGGTGGAAGAGGACAGAGTAACTTTCCGGGGGGTGGAAGGTGTAGTGTGCTGTAATGGCTTCTCAGCCTAGGCGCAGGACAGGCTGTCGATACAGCATGGATTCAGGTGTGTTCCTGAGAGCGGAGTTAAGGTGGAGGAGGTTCTGCTCGGGTCGGTGAACAGGTAGGAGTTGAGTTTATACATTCTGCTTCTAGAATGAACAAAGCTGTGGTTGTGTTCATGAAAGGGCAAATTTGG